>NC_134266.1:29871070-30171070 GCF_031893055.1 Leptodactylus fuscus | reverse complement strand
AATGGGGGCTCAATTACATATTTTGCATTGGGGCCTAGGGGTTCCATGTATGTGTATGGTTTTATTTTTGTAGTTTTATACACCTGAGGAAGGGCCATTTGCCCAAAACACGTAGTGCCTCTTAACTAATAAATTGTTTGAAGATCATCAGTTCGGTTGTTGGTTTGTGCGCGCTGTACCCCATTCCTCCTACCTGATTGGTGTTTACCTTGAGGGTTCCGTTTCCAGGATTTATTTTGTTTCAGGTTTGTGTGCACCCTCTCTCAGTCTTCTCGGTGATGTCACCACTGAGGCCTGATATTGGTCCTCATCGGTGATGTGGCCACATTGAGAATCATTACGTCATCATGCTTAGCTTGCCTGTGTGAGCTCTGGTGGCCCAAACACAGGTCCTAGTGGTCACCCCGGTGTATTACCTCACTGATGTCACAAGGAAGCCCAAAAGACGTAATGGAAGGTGATTAGGAATTTGTTTTTACATTTTTTTTAATCTCCCCTGGACCTATTATACTATGGAGTTTAACGAGACCCCCATAGCTGCCATTTTAGGTCATCCGAGACAAATAATTTGGAATATTTCAGATAAACCCGACTTGGTATGAATCAGGTTGTCCATCTCTGCTTGTAACACTGCTGGACCCAGACACTCTCCAGAAGAGGCAAGCACTATGTATAGAGTACTGGCCATATAGTGTTACCATGCACTTGGCTAGTATATCCTAATTTACATTAACACTAAAAGGGCTCGTATCTTTGGAATATCTGAATATTTTTGAATTAACAAAACACCAAAATGCTCAGGGTGACAGTACCTATTAGATGGTGCATGTCATTGGGCTTTTCAGACCTGGCGACAGGTCCTCTTTAACCATCTAACCAACATATCACATACAACACACTAAGAAGCCATACTTTTCATGATGGCTGGTTACATCGACTTACACACCTATCAGATAGAAAGACAGACGGATAGATAGATAGATAGATAGATAGATAGATAGATAGATAGATATGGGATAGATAGATAGATAGATAGATAGATAGATAGATATGGGATAGATAGATAGATAGATAGATAGATAGATAGATAGATGATAGATAGGGGATTAATAATATAAATCTCCTAGATACATACAGTAGGCACCTCGGCTACTCAGCGGTATATTCTGACACTAGGATTTTGGCTTTCTGTATATGTATTTGCTACATCTATGGTTCTTGCAGCTCTTTGAATTGTTTTTACATATAATTCTTTCACTTTTGCTTGGGGCATCTCACATGACATTCCCAAATATGGTCTCACACTACGAGGCCGTTCTTATTGCTCGCAGTGACATAACAGCAAAGGAATTATAACAATATAAATAGAAGCAGTTTGCACTGCGAAACATTAAGATGCTCTAAAAAAGCTCAGACATAATAAAATGCATCAAAAAAGTTTCATATTTTTAGCAAATCGAGCGGAGCTGACTATGGCCGTGCATCACACTATGGGGCAGCAGTTTATTAAAGTAGGGAAATTCTGATGTGATTAATAGCTACTGCATGTAGTAGGGAGACACATGGAGGGTCATACATAACAGGTCTTCTGGGTGTATATAACATAAGATAGCAAAATAACTAGGTATACCTGAGCAGATACCAAGATGTTTATGGTGCTGCCATATACTATATCAGATATATTTAACTTGAAGACCCACAGAGCGGCGCTAGAGAGCAAAGAAGGCATGAGCTTATTCACTGGCACAAGAATGAATGGGAAGAAAGTGCAGTGATCCACAGACCGTGGGCTTTATAACATCTGCATAGCGGTCTTGGTCAGTTAAAACCATGCATTTGGCCAAGGGTTTTCTTAAAGGGGTCCACTTGTTATTAAGCAGATCCATCTAGGACACCGCTGCAATGCTCATAGCAGCAACTACAAGAAGATGCTGCACCTCCCTGCATTTCTGCAATCCAGTCAAATAAGCTTATAGGTGGGGGTCCTGGTGTTCTGAACCCCAATCTAAAATTGGTGATCAATCATAAGGTCACCCATCACGTGGGGTGGAGGCCGACACAGTTGATTACTTGTCGGATTACTACGGAACAAATGTTCAGTTATTTGCAGCTGGACCCCCTGCAGCCTTGGGTCCCAGACCGACGCACATTTCACCCTTATTTCGACCCACTCCAGGTGATGGGGAGCAGTTACTCCCATCTCAACAGAAATTTACCAAAATTGGAATATCGCTTTAAGCATTACACAGTGCCTAGTGACATCAATGGATTATCTGTAGGGTTGAGCGATCGGGATTGGTAAAGATCAGATTCCGATCGGCGATCGAGTAAATTTCACGATCGCGATCAGAATTCAGATCCTGATCTTTTCCAGTGGGATCGAGGTCGGAGGTTATCTCAAGATCGGCTCAACCCTAAAAGTGACTTTTCCCATAGAGAAGCATTGACTAGAGTTGAGCGATCGGGATCGGAAAAGATCGGATTCCGATTGGCGATCGAGCTAATTTCACAATCGGGATCGGCTGGAAAATGATCGGGAATCGGATTTTAAAATAGATTCTAAAATCTCAAGATCGGCTCAACCCCAATTGTTTGTGTAATGCAGGACAGACTCTCCGTAGATTTTTTTTAAAAAATTTTTTTTATAATTGCTGTTTTTGTAATTCGGGCTCTTCTTTCTATTAAAGGGGTTTTCTGGACTCAAATTGATTTTTCATACTGGATTTCTGATCCCCAGGACAGTTCATCAGTATGTAATCCGTAGGGGTCCAACACGCAGACCCCCAACAGATCAGCCGTTGCAGTAGATTTTAGGTGCCGGAGGACGGGCAGCGGGTACAGTGATCGCTTATGTCAGTAGGGTTATGTGTAGATTTCAATGCATTTCAATGGGGCACATCCCAGAGATTATCAAGACCTATCAGAAGCAAGACTGGACTGGATGTATTTTAGGATTAGAGTAAGGATCAACACTGTAGGGATTGTAGGGTTATAGGTTGGACTTGATGGACTGATGTCTTCATCCAACCTCATCTACTATGTAACTATGTAAGTAACAATGTATATAAAAAGTTATAGATAAAGCGGTAACATATAGTAAAAGCGTATGCATTCAACCCAAGCATGAACTGTGATGTCAATGGTGAATATCTTACGTTCACTGCTTATTAGTATTATATAGAGATCTTCTATAAAATCTCCCTAAACTAATGCATATGATGAACAGAAATATCTAACAGCTTGATTTTAGCCCAAAGTGTCCTAAAGATGTCATGTCTGCGATGAAGAAGAGGATGCGATGAATCATCGGATTCTACTGATGATCTACTATTGTGTAGTCGATGAGGTCATTGCATGTAATTGTTAATGGGAGGTAATGAGGACAGTACACAGAAGACAACTCAGAAAAAAATTCAATTAAAAGTAAAAAAAAAAAATAAATTACAAAATGAACTCTCATCCGAGTTCAGATTTCCATGAACAGTGACATCTTCTCTGTAATGAAGAACCCTATTCCTTAAAGAGCATCTTTCACGTCCTTATAGATGTGCGGTATTATATACCGCTAGAAAGCCGACCGTGCACTTAATTCAGCCCGTTATGTGATCTGGTGCCGGAACTAATATTACCAATATCCCTCCACTGTCAGAAAGGTGGGACTTACAGTATAGCGTCATCGTTAGGCTGTGTGCAACGACCCCCTGATTGTACTTTTCCATAGACTTGTACTGTCGGCGGAGCGTGTGAGATAGAAAACTTACTATTAGCTCCAGCACCATGACTGTGTGTATATCTGCTTCTCTCCCACTTTGTTCCTCTTCTTTCCCCTTACCCTCTCCATAGACTTTCTGTAACGTCTCTGCCTGTTCAGGTCTCTGTGCCACCCTCCATGTGCACACTGCGGCGCAGAAGGAGAGTTCAGTGTGGCTCTTTACTTAGTGCTTCTCGTTGCACTGTGTGAACACTACTCTATCTCTGTAATTGAATTTCTACCACACCTGTCTCCTGCACCTTGTTTCCTTTGTTCATCAAATGGTTAATTCTAGTGTGGCCTGTCTTCCAATCAAGTCTAGGGTGGGTCCTGGGCTTCCTATATACAGGAGGTCAGCTCCTCTTCTGCTACTATTGTATTGCTGACCTCTGGCTTACTCTTTGACTACTCTCTTGGATTTTGGTTCTGTACTGCGTTGCTCGACTTGGCTTTGTTGATCTCCCTTTGTTGTTGTTTGTCTTGTTTTCTTTCTGTGTTGTCACTTACACAGGAAGGACTTGTTGACCAATTGCTGCTTATTGCTTAGGATAGGGCCGTTAAGCAGGAAGGGACAGTGGTGGGAATTCAGCTTAGGGCTCATAGTCTATTGTGCCCCTCCCAAAAGGATTCACCAGCAGCTATTGAGGAATTGCTCCTATAGCAATTCCCTTACACTTTTAGTTGTAATTTGATAGTACAGTGACCCAACAGTCAGTCTTGGAGGCCAAGAAGGATTCATCAGACTTCAGAGTAGAAAAGAAGAGGAAGAAAGGAGCTAGACAAATAGAGAACGAGCCATTTTCTCTGATAAAATATGTTATAAGTCTTACATATCTTACATTCATTTGTACTATCAATTTATTGTATGCAAGATGTATTCCCCATAGACTATAATGGGTGTCCGTGCAGGACTTTTCTCTCTGACAATTTTCGGCTGTGTCTGCAGTGATCACAAATGTAAACCTAGCTAAAGCCTCATGCATGCAACCACAATTATTTCCGCAATTGCGGATCTGCAATAGCGGATAAAAGCGTGTGTCCATGCATTTCAATGGGACCGCACACACATCGGTAGTTTTTATGGCTCTTTGTCTGGGCCGCATGTAAGAGCTGCAAATAAACTTGTCCATAGTTGTGGCTTAGCCCATACAGTAGAATGGATGGGTCAGTGAAGACCGTGGATGACACCCGGATACCAACCGGATATCATCTGCACCATTGTCACTGACCTGGAGACTGCATGTGATAATGTGAATGAAGCCTAAGTCTTACTTTAATATCATGTGCCAAAAGGAATACAATTCCAGCATCAAAAAATATACAAAAAAATAACTTTTAATCCATATAAATTAAAATAAAACTCCAAACAATCTCACGGATCTGTGAATAAAAACACACTACTTTCCAACGCGTTTCATGGATTGACTATGTGTTCAATGTGGCTGTGCCTACGCCTTTATTCGGAAACGCGTTGGTAGGTTGTGTGTTTTTTTTTATGCATTATTATATTGGAGTTCGACTTTACTGGCTATTTTTTGGTGAGCTGTGCAAAACCCTCTTTTTTTTTTGTTTAATATCATGTGACCTATAGTATAGAAGGGACTGCTACGAAAATGAGCAGAAAATGCATAACCTATTAAAGACCTACTGAGGTAGCAGAGCTGGAAATGTTGTGGATTACAGGGCGGTGCAAAATCATAGCTAACCCATGAGATATATAATATAAATGACATACTCAGTTCTGCTACATCTCTTCTTGCATAACAAAATAGTCGCAGGAGCGAGACTGCTCCATAGACAGCCGGAGAGTTATTGGTGTCACCAAAGTGTGACAAGTAACAGAAAGGTTGCCTGCAATGTTTCCTCTGCAAGTCTATCATGAGATAATTTTTCCTGTTTATTTCTTTTCTGACAATGCTGCTCCTTGCGAGCGACAAATTCAGACATAATATATAACATAAAATATTAACATAATAATTAGCAGGAAGGTTTAACGGGCAAGAAGTAAGTGCTATATACTCAAGGAATGAATGGCTAGCGCCACCCAGTGGCTCGGTTCCGTTGCTGCAGTAGGGAATTCTTTTGGTATGTTTCTTTCTTGCCATATTACACAGGTTCAGAGCTAAATAGACAGAAAATCAGCCTGAAATATGGAATATATCGAGATTTTCCAATGTATACGTCTGACAGAAGATGCCAATGTATTGTTTGGAATTATATCATAGTACAGGTCACCTATTGGCATCAATGTAAAGAGTATAGTGGCCCACTCTATAGGAAGGCACAATCTACTGTACTTTACCAACATGGCAAATATGGCACTATTATACAGAGATGTAACTGGAAGTTCCTGGGCCCCAATGCAAAATCTGTAATAGGCCCCCCAATTATGATGTATCATTTATAGGGCAGCCTAAGGGTCCCTCTGCGCCCCTTAAGTCCCAATTCCACCTTGCCTGCAAAATGTACATTCTCTGACCATCTGTCCATGAAAAAAATGGTCATGTGACATGGCCCATTGACTACTGGGGGTCTAGTCTGCTATGGAAATGGCCACACACAGATCAATACTATGGTCATGTGTGCAAGTCCTAATAGAGAGGTGTCCTCAAGCTATGGATGACGCCCATATGTCCTCACTGCTCACCGATTACGTTCACTCCTGTCCCGTCTCTACTCAGGATCCCGTCCCTGAGTCCTGCAAACCGAAATTTTCTTTCTGGATTTTTTGGGTGGAAACAGTGGACCCCATTATAGTCTATGGGGTTTGCGAGTTTCCACAGGTAACTGCTTTTTAGGTGAGAATGTAGCGTAAGCTGGATTGGATCCTACTATAAGGGAATCCCGTATTCGTCAACTCTTCCAGAATGGCCAGAAGGCTCCGAAAATAAGAGGAGACCTCAAAAAAAACCTCTTGTGTCCAGTTGGCTTTCTGTGTCCATTGAGATCCAGGAGATGTATCACACAGGAACTATATTATATCACCCTCCGGTTCTGTTATGGCCTCAATGGGGGGCGGGATGTTAAAAAAAAGTTACAAAACACATTCTGGGAAATATGGAAGATTATATAGATAATCTGTTTTCCCTTAGTCCGAAACAGCAACACAACACGTGGGGTATTCCTTCCCCGTGTGCTGTCAGGACAGGTGGAACTTTTAATCAATCAAGCTTCCCCTATAAGCGGTCAGAGAGACCCCTCCCCCCTCGTGTTAATTATAAAGTAAAAATTTAGACAAAATATATCCATTCAGAGGAAGCTATAATGGGAGGGTAGATTGTGGCTTGTGTTGCTGTTTCGGACTAAGGGAAAACAGATCATCTATATAATCTTCCATTCCTCTTATGTCCAAAAAGCAGCACAACATGTGGGGATGTAGCAAGAAAACCCCCTTATAGGGAGGGACCTCTTGGCATGCAGATGACAAAATTGATTGCCCAAAGGCGACAGCCTCTGAGGTATGCCAATCTAGTCTGCAATGTCTAATTACATAATTACTTAATAAATGTCAACAATTACATAATATAATGCATAATGTAACGTGAGACCTCCAGGTAGCGGCAGCACATATGTGCCCCAGCGACAGCGCCGCACCTCTAATGAGGCGACGTGAGGTGGCTGCTTCGGGCGGCACACGGGAGGGGGGCGGCGCACGGGCGACTTTTTTTTTTTTCTTTTATTACTTTTTTTTTTTTACTTTGAACCAGCGCAGGAGAGCTGCTTCTCTCTGCACTGGTTCAGACGTCTGCGTACGCCGCCTACACAGACGTCAGCCTGCAGGAGAAGAAGATCGCGGAGGCGGCGGGAGCAACAACAAGATCGGTAAGTATAAAACTTCTTTTTTTGTTTTATAATAGGCCGCTACCTGCTGGAGTATCTCCAACAGGTAGCGGCCTATTTACCTACCTCCCCAGACCTGCTCACTGCTGCCCCCGCTTCCCCTTGTACTATAGGCCGCAGAGGCCGGCAGTGAGTAGGCCCGGGCAGGCCGCGATCCCACTACCGCCATTATTATACCCGGGGGTCTTTTCAGACCTCCAAGTATAATAATCGGAGCCCCAGGGGAGGTGAGGGAACATAATAAACAATGTTACTTACCTCTCTGGGATCCGATGTTTTTCCTAGCAGGCTTCGGGCCTATATGGTAATGCCCAGACGTCACGTGGTCCGGGTTATTACCATATAGGCCCAAAGCCTGCCCTAGCAGTACCATATAGGCCCGAAGCCTGTGCTAGTAGTAAGAGCCTGTTACTGCTAACACAGGCTTTGGCCTGTATGGTACTGCTAGGGCAGGCTTCGGGCCTATATGGTAATATCCCAGACCACATAATGTCTGGGCATTACCATATAGGCCCGAAGCCTGCTAGCATTAAAGAGGACCTTTCATGGGTTTGGGCACAGGCAGTTCTATATACTGCTGGAAAGCTTTCCCGATCTGTGCCCTGGGTGAAGAGCTATTGGTGCCGGGACCATAGCTCTTCACAGTCAGAAGGGCATTCCTGACAGTCTGTCAGGAATGTCCTCCTTCCCAGCAGCGCCTATATCGCTGTACTGTGTGAGCAGGGAGGAACGCCCCCCTCCCCTCTTGATAGTGCCCTTCTATGGACGAGTACTGTGAGCAGAGGGAGGGGGCTCACACAGCACTATAGGCACTGCTGGGAAGAAGGACGTTCCTGACAGACTGTCAGGAACGCCCTTCTGACTGTGAAGAGTTACGGTACCGGCACCAATAGCTCTTCACCCGGGGCACAGATCGGGAAAGCCAACAGTGCACTGAATTCAGCTGTCAGCTTTCCAGCAGTATATAGAACTGCCTTTGCCCAAACCCATGAAAGGTCCTCTTTAACATCGGGTCCCGGAGAGGTGAGTAACAGTGTTTATTATGTTCCCTCATCTCCCCTGGGGCTCTGATTATTATACTCGGGGGTCTGAAACTGAGACCCTGAGACCCCTGAGTATAATAATAGTTCATAGGTGTGCAACTGTGGGGCATAATAGAGCTTGGAGGGTCCACTGTGGCCCCGTAACCTGTATTATGCCCCACAGCAGCCCCCCTGCAACCTCTATTGTGCCACTGTGGGGCATAATATAGGCTGCAGTGGCCGCTGTGGGATATATATATATATATATATATATATATATATATATATATATATATATATATATATATATACATATATATATATATATATATATATATATATACACATATATATATATATATATATATATATACACATATATATATATATATATGTGTGTGTATATATACATATATAGGGGTTGGGTGCGTGGAGAATTGAGGAGTGGTCATGGCGGTCCAAAGAGAAGAGACTGGAAATGTGGGGAGACGTCTCCTGTGAGTATTACTGCATTGTATTTATTGTAATGTCCTATCCCCCCCCTCCCCCCCGCTGTCTTTGGCTGACGATCAAAAGATGAACATCATCGATCGTCCGCCTCAGGCAGCAGAGAGGCTAGGTTCACCACTGCCCAGCGACACAGAATGCCTCTCGGCATAGGAAGTAGCGACTACTCTGGTTGAATGAGCGTGCGGAACATCAGGAGCAGCTAAACCCTGGAATGGAAAGTGCAAAGAATGGCTTCCTTTAACCACCTGGATACGGAGGTCTTGGAGACTTTAGACCCTTTATTATGTCCAGAGAAATTAGTAAGTTCTCGGACTTCCTGAAGGTTTTGGCATGCTTCAGATAGATATGCAGTCCTCTTACCAGGTCTAAGGACTCAATCTCTCCTCTTCCTTGGAAGAAGGAGAGGAAAAAAAAAATGATGGTAAAGAAATCACCTGGTTTATGTAATGCCGAGATGGCACCTTCAGCAGAAATCCTGGCAAAAATCTGAGCTGCCCCGTGTCAGGAATGAATGAGAGATAGGGCTCAGGAGCTGCTAAGGCCTGGAGCTCCCCAACCCTCTTAGCAGAAGTTATGGCTGGGAGGAAAGATACCTTATAGGTTAGGTACTTCAGGACTACCTCCTGAAGGGGTACAAATGGGGCGCCACAAAGCCCCTGAAGAACTGTAGCCAACTCCCATTGTGGAACAGGAATCTGAACAGAAGGTCGAAGCCTAGAAGCTCCTTCCAAGAATTGCGAGATTAGACGATTCTGAGATAACCGAATACCCAATGAAGTAGACAGAGCGGCAGCATGTACCTTTAAGGTAGCAGGAGTAAGGCCCTTATCCAGGCCATTTTGTAGCAACTCCAGAATAGAATCCAATGAAGATTTTTCTAGCTGCTTTTCCAAACACCAATTCTGATAGACCAAATCCTCTGATAACTTCTGTCTGTAGATTCTGCTCTAGAACAGGTTTTCATCTTGAAGATGGCCTGAGACAATCCTCTATATCCGCAAAGGGAGTGGTCAACCCACAGGCTGTCAGGTTGAACCGTTTCAGGTCCTGGCAGAGCCGGTCTCTCTGGGTTACCAGGTTCTGAATTAGTGGAGGCCGCCAGTATGTCCCTTGACTCATCTGAATGAGGTGGGAAACCATACCTCCCAACTTTTGAAGAACTGAAAGAGCCCACTTTTGTGTTGACTCCGCCCATTCTCATTAATTTTTCATGTGCCCGCACAAAGCATAATCCTCCTACAGTCACCCATAAATTATATGAAACCCCCAGTTTCATATACACTCTTCATCTGCCCCCAGTTTCATGTCCCCCTCCATCTCTGCCCCCAGATTCATATCCCTCAATCTCTGCCCCCAGTGTCATGCCGTCCTCTCCTTCATCTGCCCCCAGTTTCACGTTCCACCTCAGTGTAAACATTACACTTACCTTCTCCTTGTTCCCTCGCTGCTCTCTGCGTGCCTCTCTCTCTCACACCAGTAGGCGGTGTTCAGCGGCGAAGCAAGGAGCTGAACTGTGACAGCTCCTTGCTTCAGCCGCGTATGTGTTCAACTCAGATCTGCGTCCTCTGGACGCAGATCTGAGTTGAAATCGGGGCATACCTCCCTCGGGACGGTTGGGAGGTATGGGGAGACCATGTCTTTTTTGGTCAGAACGGTATGATAGCCATTGCATTTGGTGGCCATCAGATCCACCTTGGGGAGACCCCACATCCGAGTAAGTTAAACAAACACCTCCTGGTTGAGGGACCATTCGCCTAACACCATAAGGCCTCTGCTGAGCTGATCCGGCAGTGCATTAGATGGCCTTTGATATGGACTGTGAGGCGAGTCAGATTGTCTCCTGCTCAAGCAAAGATGAGGTTTGTTGCTCTGAGCAAGGATGGAGATCTGGTTCCTCCCTGCTTGTTCAAATAAAGGACAGTTGTTATTATTGTCTGATCGAACCTTCACCGCTTTGCCGCGGAGTAGAGGGGCAAAAAATGTTGTATAGTGAGCTTGCGCCAATTTGAAGGCTGGGTTCTCTCCAGCTAATTCCAGGTCCCTCTCACAGGGGTCTCCCCCAGATGCACTCCCCATCCCTGTAGGGAGGCATCTGTTGTCAACAGGGACCAGAGCGGCTGGTTCTGTAAAGGGCGCATGTGCCACAAGGCCCAGGGAACTGCCTGATAGACCGCAGACATCAATCTCAGCACTATAATGGGGTCCGTGTGCTTTAACTGCACAGCGCTCCTCCTAAACACTCTCCTCCTACTACTCGTGGACTTGGTGACTCTCCTTTAGTCGAAAAGTGGTTTCCCCTGAAGCGAGCATTTTTTCCCATAGACTGTAATGGGATTGATATTCGATCGAGTAGTTGAACATTGAGGCTCTACTCGAAACGAATCTCGAATATTTCACTGTTCGCTCATCTCTAGTCTTAAGGAAACTTGCTCACTACCATGAGTAGACTTGGTGCACAGTCAGCTTACGTCACCTGGATATATGAGAGTTGCTGGGCATTCAAGGATCCTCAAACTCACTGCATATAATAGGCTGCTGTTCACATTAGCTGTAATTTAATGCAGCGGGAGAAGCCCAGCCCATCAGCAGAGTCTGATAAGGGACACAGGACAGAGAAAACGTGAGCAGGGAGGGGTCTCTGTGACCTCTTATAGGGGAAGCTTGATTGATTAAAAGTTCCACCTGTCCTGACAGCACACAGGGGCAGGAATACCCCACGTGTTGTGCTGCTGTTTGGACGAAAGGGGGAAGTGTATTTTCTGGACCGAATCTGCTCATATAGCTCGACAATGAACTTGCAAAGGTAAAGTATTAAATTTACATGACAGTGCAACACACGAGCAACATGTCAAATGTGTATTCACCTTAACTCCTTACAAATCTCCAACCCTACTGCACACATTCTCCATTACACAGTAAGGATAGCACTGCATGTGATGTGCAAGACAATAGGAGATAGCAGACTGTGTCATATACAGTGCAAAGGTATCTATGGGAGGGAATCACTGAAATATTGCAGCATTACTATAATATTGTAAATCCTAGAGTGCCACCTAGTGGCCATATGGAATATTCTCTCTAAATGTTCATAAATTAGAGACTTTGAGACCCACTGCATGAGACCATAATAGAGTTAGAGGATTTATAAATGGTTTAACCACTTCAGTACCGGGCCAATTTGTGGTCCAGGACCAGACACATTTTAAGTTTATTTTGTATGTGTGGTTTAGAGGGCTGTAATGTTTTTCTCATAAATCTCATTCAACTAATTTTTGCGTCTTTTTTCGGGGACACATAGGGCTTTATTTTTATGTTGTTTTTATTTTCGAATGTGTTTTAATTTTTTTTGATATCCGGGAAAATATAAACAAAATGGGAAGGAAATTGTGTCTGGTTTTCACTTTTTTTTTTTTTTTCTTTATTTAATAAACACAAAGTGCAACTGAAAAATTTATAAAGTAGCTTTTCGTCTCCATTACGGTAATTTTTATTTTGTATGGTGTCGTCAGGGGTGGGGCTATAACCGTTAATAACGGCATTTTATTGACATATTATTTTACTTATTTTTTAATTATTTTATTTACATTTTTTTTTAAACTTTTTAAATTATTTTTTTTTTTTTTTCAGATGGTGTCCCCATAAGGTCATAAGAGACCTTTGGGGACATCTGATCACTGTTTTCTTTTGTTACAGAGGCTGATTTCCCCTGCAGCTGGTGCTGGTACATTTAGCCCCAGTTGCAGGAGGAATCCAGCCTCCTGCACGTTGTATACACAGTTTACAGAGCTGATCTGGGTCCTGTAGGACCCAGCAGCTCTTGTAAGAGACTGACACCAGCGGATCATGTGACCTGCCGGGTCAGAGGGCGGCCACATCATGGCAGCGCCCATAGCTGTCTATACAGCACTCATTGAGCGCTGTATACACAGCGATCGAAAAGACAGGGAAGGGAATAAACCTTCCCTGCCATCTGTCTGGGAGCTCCGGCTGAAGTTACAGCCGGCTCCCAGTTTCAGCAATTGCACGATCTCGTACCGACACATCCTGTCAGAACAAGGCAACCACTTCCCGGACGTCTAAAGTCTCTGGGCGGTGCGGAATTGATTAAGGAAAGAACAATCATCAAGCTTTGGCAGTTTCTATCTCTTTTGTTTTCCAATCTCTCTGCGCGTATCTAATCCTACGGCATGTGGTACTGTGTGCAGACGTGTGTATCTAATCCTATGGCGTGTATAACTGTGCAGATGCGCATATCTAATCCTCTGGCATGTGGAACTGTAAGCAGACACACGTATCTAATCCTACGGCATGTGGTACTGTGTGCAGACGTGTGTATCTAATTCTATGGCGTGTACAACTGTGTGCAGACGCACGCATCTAATCCTTCAGTGTGTGGAACTGTGTGCAGAAGCATGTGTTCAATCCTCTGGTGTGTGGGACTGTGTGCTGATCTGTGTATCTAATCCTCTGATGTGTGTATCTCAGTTTGGATATCAGTGTTGTATTGTGCATGTGGAGTGACCGTGTGTATTGCAGTTGGAATATGAGTGAAAGTATTGCAGGTTTGTATTGGCTAAGAAGGGAGGGGGGGGGCACTGTGTTTGGAATGCTGTATCTCAGCAACGGTACGTCCGAGCGAGTTGGAGTCTTGTCTTAAACCTTCCCGGATGCCTGAAGTATCTCTGTACCAAATTTGGTGAAGATCGGTCCAGTCGTTTGGTTTGCAATAGAGAACAGACAGGCAGGCAGACAGACAGACAGACGGACAGACAGACAAGAATTCATTTTTATAATATAGATTGTTGACGGAGATATGTTCGGGCTCTTTATTTGTGAGGCAAGTTGTACGTTTTAATTTGTACCAATGTTTTTTATGTCTGACTTTGTGATCACTTTTAAAACAAAGTTACCTAAATACATTAATTTACACATTGCAGAATATATATATTTCTTTATGGCGTTCACCGTACTCCATAAATAACGCTATTTTTGATAGTGAGGACTGAAATGTACATTGGGATTCCTAACATGTTTGTTTGTTTATTTTGTTTACATTGTATAAATTATAATTAATAATATTTAATACTAATATAATAATATAATAATTATGTTTTAAACATAAAGGCGGTTTTTTATAATTTCTTTCTTTCTTTTTGTGTATTTTAAACTTGTTTTCTTTTTTAATTTTTACATGTCCCAGAAGGGGACTTGAAACTGGAATCTCAGATCTCCAATGCAATGTCCTTCAATGCATAGTATCTCGTATTAGTTCCTATGGGAACTATGCAATAGGTAGATAGGATTGCCTAAAAATCTTGCAATTCCAACTCTTGCCACTAAGCCTAAAATAGTTTGTGACTTCATGTCTCTTGAAGATGGAACCCATGGGCCATAGACACAGTGGTCTTGAGCAGACTCTACTGACTTGTATGGAAGAGTTTTCTAGCCATGCTCTGTGACCTGTACAGGGGTCATTCTGTAAAGAGGGGAGCAGATAAGCTGCGACCATCACCTATTGTGACTGGTGTCTCACAGTATAATTCTCCACAGTGACCTCACACAGTATAATGCTGCATAGTGGCTCCTCACAGTATAGGGCTCCATTCCCACGGAGTAACGCGCCACGCATTCAGACACATATACACATGTCAGAGTGTGAGCGCTCAAAACAGATCCCATTCACTTCAATGGGTGCCGGCTTACGGGCGCTACACATTGAAATCAATGGGAGGCTTTTTAACCCATTAATTTCAATGTGTAGCACGCGTGAGCCGGCACCCATTGAAGTGAATGGGATCTGTTCTGAGCGCTCACACTCTGACACGTGTATACGTGTCTGAATGCGCGGCGCGTTACTCCGTGGGAACAGAGCTTAATGCTCCATAGTGGCTCCTCACAGTATAATGCTGCATAGAGGCTGCACATGGTATAAAATGCTCCCAAGAGCCCCCTCCCACACCCGTAGTATAATATGCTTTGGAAGCCTCAAGTTGCGCTGTGAACCCTGCGGAATTAATCTAAGCAAATATTTGGGAGGTTTGGCCCTCTGCTATTATTGTACTTGGGGTCTCAGTCATTTAAATTTCTTTGTTGTTCAGTCTCTTCATTCTTTTGAGAAACTATTAACTCTTCTATTTCTGAAGCATTTTGTCACACTTGACTAAAACGTTTGCATAGTACTGTAATTCCAGGCAGTAGGTCACAGGTGTAAGTTTAAGCTCCTAGGCTCCCCCCAATCTACCATGTGCTATCTATAATATTGATGTCTTCTTGTTTTAGGCCCCCTCAGAGCCTTGTTGCAACGGCTACTTCTGCACCCACATAGCTTATCCTCCGCAGTACCTCCTCTGGCGCAGAAGCCAAGCTCAGTCTGTAGGTTGGGTACAAGCTGGACATACAATTTATATGGTTACATTTGCAGGGTGTGTGTAGCATTGATTTTATTGAGGGTGATAGTCATTAAATGGGGATATGTACAGTGGTGGAAAGCCAGGCTCCTTCACAAAGTAAGTCTGAAGTATGTAACTAAAGCTGTAACTGAGCTCCTGCTCAGGATAATCTAGTGTACTCTTATGTATATGCATTTTCCTCTTTGCTGTTCTGTGCAAAAATGATGTGGGCTGTTGTAGGATGTGAAATCTAGAAGAATAGGAAGGGCAGTTTGATTTGGGGCTACAGTAAAATGAGTTTTACCTAGTTGAATACCATCATTTTTATCTGTGTTAGGTTGACATCTAGTGGACACTATTGATATTACAAGTAACTTTTAAAAATATTGAAGCAAATTATTTTATTATTCTTTTTAATGACTGTATCAAATTTCCAAAGACAGCCCCAGGTTATTGAAATGTTTCTATCAGCACTAAAGTGTTGTAAGGGTAAGTTCACATGGAGTTTTGTGCAGGCTGAAAAAATCAGCTTCAGGAATTAGGAAACTTTTTGTTGACACATTTTTATACCATGCATTTTTTTTAATTTTTTTTTACTTTTTTGGTCACTTTTTTTTTTTTACTCCAGCATACCGTATACCAACAAATCTGCTTTAAAAAAAATGCTACCGGTTTTAATTCCGGTTGTTGCAAAAATCGCATCAATAAACCTGCATGCTTGTTTCTGCCTCCCATTTCAGTGGGTTTTTCCGAACAGAATCCGCCTGAAAATAGGTCATGTTGCTTTGTATTTTCCTCTAACTGAAAAACAAATTATTTCATTGAAATCAGGCAGTTTCCACCTCAAAATCCTCCTTGAGGCCGGGGCCCCACAGACCGGAAAAGTCGCGATTTGAGGACGGGACCCAAGGACATCGAAGGAAGAGGAGGGGTGGATGAAGAAGACGGTGTGCTCTGAATGCCCGTCCAGCGTGCACGTTCGGTAAGTTTATCACATTCTGTTTTAGGGTTTTATTTTAAAACGGGGTGGGGGTGGGGGGTGGAAGTTTAATATAACTTTTACGGTGCCTGAATACCCTCTTTAAAGGCTATTCATGCATATGTGTGGCTCTATCAGCATGATTTTGCTGATAGAGCCCCTTTAAAAAACTCAGTGTGTACTAAGTTCACACAGGGGAAAATTTCCTGGCTGATAAATTTAGATTTAGGAATTTGAAGCTGATTTTTCTGCTTGTCCAAATTACGAAGCAAATTCAGGGCCAGATTCCTCCGTGTGAACCATTGCTTCCTGTGCACCTGCGGACCCATTCATTCAATGAATAAGAGCCACAGAAGCATGGTCATAAAACCAGACAGGAATAGGACCGGAGTTTTGCAGCCCAGACGATAGGCACGCACATGGGTCCATGTAATTCACAGTCGTGCACATAGGCTGACTGAAATGAATGGGTCAGTGTGCTATCTGGGAAAAACCTGGTTGGCAAACTGAACCACGCCACGGTCTACAAGGGGCTTTAAGAGTGGGTAAGATCAGTGTGGACCCATTCATTTCTATGGGCACAAGCACATTAATGTGTTTTCCTTGGACTAGTTTGTGTTCTGTGAGTCCACGCCACAAAATATGGAGCTGGTCTTACTCTGATCAGCGTTTGCGGCACAGACTCGCCCATGGAAGCCTACGTGTCATTCATGTGCTGTCCGTATTTGTGGGACATGAAAAGTAGATACTATCCCAACTGTCATGGATTGTGTGGGACAGTCCCGGATTCTGGGTCATGTCCTGCTGTCATCTGCACCAGAGAGGACGCAGATGAGTTGAATACAGTGATGAAGCAGGACAGCCCCTGACACACTGCTGTTCTCCTCTCTATGCTTTGGCCCGGGGAGCTGTAGGTACGATTTGATTATGTCACTCACATTGTGCCCTCCACCTTGTATCCCCTCTTCTCCTTGCCAGCCCCCATATAAAAAGTCTGTGCTCAGCTCTCCTACCATCCAGGGCTCTGGAGGGCATTTGCACCTATTTTGCCAGTTTTTTAAAAAAGGTGCAAGTCATAAAAGGATCTCTATTTAGACCATGAAGTGTCGAGAGCAGCGTAACAGCATGAAAAAAAGACGCAAATGCTTAATAAATGAAGTGGAGCGCATAAAAAGACTTCACCAAGACAACATAAATGGCAAAAAAAGCGGAAGTAGCTTAATAAATGCGCCCCAATGCTTTTGATGGCCTGTTTTTCACTGCCATGTGAATAAGATCCATCCACTTTCACTGTGCACCTAATGTCTGTAAGAAATGGCACAGCTGTGTGCGTAAGACCGTAAGCAGATTATACCACTGTGAGCCAGGAGTGGAATTTGGTATGACCCAGGCAGCTCAATCTGAAAAGTAAGTGGACACCAAGAGTCTTCTTCTAGCCTTTGGAGAGTGAGGAACAGAGAGAGATCACAGATTGAACTAGGTCCTGGACTGATCTGCAATTTATCCAACAGATCCAGGCTGCACCTGAGAACTAGACCTGGGGGAATACACTCACACCTACATTTACAAAGAAGGAGCATCTAGCACCCAAGGGACACCTGTTTTCACGGATCACTGGAAGGATCCGTGAAAAGGGCTAAAAATAGGACATGACTAATATTTTGACAGTCTGTGGACAATGGACTATCAAGATCACCGTTATGTGAATAGTCTCCATTTACTGACCCTGAATTTAATGCTGCAGTGTGACGTCTATATCAAAACGAGCGTCACACAGCAGATATTACACGGTCTCGTAAATGTAGCCTAAGGCTGAGAAAAAAGAATGAAAAGAGTGTGGCATCCAAGTCTCTGAGGATAAGTAAGGACACGGCCTTACAATTTATAGTCTCACTTTATCTAAAAAGCAGGGCATGTAAAGCTGTCATCCTACTGGCGGAGCCACAGACTCTCGGCTTCAGTAGCCTTTGCTTCAATAGCATTGTACTGTCACCATGTATTGATATATAACGATATCTATATATGCCAGTACACTGTATGCTTTAAAATATATTTTCTATCAATATAAAGTACTGTCATACAGAGATATTTCTCTATCGTATATATGCAGGGAAAAAAAAGCTTGGTATGAAAAAACAATTAAATTCCTTCTAAATGTAATAGAGCCTGTGGCTCAGTCATCTTAGGTTCAATCCCTGACTCACACCTAGGGGTAAAAAATATCTACTAAGAGCTTAGTAGAATTCTATTAATATTAACAATATAAAAAGATATATATATATGTATATATATAGCCCAGACAATATACAATAGACAATAGCCCAGGGCCACCATCCCCAAGGGGTCCCTGGGATACGGAGCATCAGGCTTAATTGTATCACAGAGGAGGGACTCAGTCCCCGCTCTGCCATAGAAGAGTGCCAATAACGCACGGGACATTGCGGTGCAGGTGGCGTGCTGACATCATTGCATCTCACTATCTATGCCACTACTACAGGGAGGGTCTGCTGTAACTCCGCTCATTGTGAGAGCGCAGTAAGGTGAGTACAAGATTTATTGTTTTGTGGTAAGCGATAGGCATTACCTGCTGAGAGGGCAAATATTATTAATATTTATAATGGGGAATTATTAAATATAAGGGAGCTAGTATTTATAATGGAGGGACTATTATAGGAGAGAAATTATTATATACAAAGGAGGCTGTTATGAAGGGGAGACATATATAAGGCGGGCTGTTAAATATAAGTAGGCTATTATAAGGGGGGACCCGCTATATATTAAGGGGCTACTATAGGAGAGAAACTATTGTATATAAGGAGCAATATTATAAGAGAGGATTTATATATAAGGGGGCGCTATTATTAAGTGAGAGACTTAAACCTTGTTTATGTGGCTGGTAGTAAGCCACACGTATAGTTAGATCCATTCTGTTTAGTTAGTTGCTCAGACGAGCAGGTTTTTATTTTGTTTCTGCCTGAAGTTAAGGCTGTATTTTGTTTTGCTCATTTTGTGCCTGAAGTAAAGGTTTATTTATTTATTTTCTTGTTTGTTTTTTCTAAATAAACAGTTTCCTGGACACTTTGTGTCCCTGTCATGACTGTTTGGGTCCACACCTTTGCTTCTATCGAGCTACTTCCCCACAATATATACAATGTACCATTGTTTATCACCATACATCATAATTGTAAGATATAGATTGCAAAATAATATATAAATAGGTATTCATGTAACAACAATGACATCCATGTGTGGAAATTATTGGCCTCGTTCCCCATACATCATAGCATTTGGTGATGTGGATGCCGACATCACAATGAAAAATGCGTTCACCAATACATTCGCAATGTGCTTGTATGGAGTAAATAGATCACAGAAAGAATATTATAGTACAAGTGCCACAAAAAAAGCCAAAAGGTGCACATGTAACAGGCAATACAACCACAAAGTGCACAAAACCAAATATATAAGTATTGTGCAAGAGGCACAGTGTATAACACTGTCAGGGCTCCTAGGAACCTATCTATAAAGCATAGTGTAGAATACTGTCAGGGCTCCCAGGAACCTATCTATAAAACATAGTGTAGTACACTGTCAGGGCTCCTAGGGACCCATCTATAAAACATAGTGTAGAACACTGTCAGGGCTCCCAGGAACCTATCTATAAAACATAGTGTAGAATACTGTCAGGGCTCCTAGGAACCTATCTATAAAACATAGTGTAGAATACTGTCAGGGCTCCCAGGAACCTATCTATAAAACATAGTGTAGAATACTGTCAGGGCTCCTAGGAACCTATCTATAAAACATAGTGTAGAATACTGTCAGGGCTCCTAGGAACCTATCTATAAAACATAGTGTAGAACACTGTCAGGGCTCCTAGGAACCTATCTATAAAACATAGTGTAGAACACTATCAGGGCTCCTAGGAACCTATCTATAAAACATAGTGTAGAATACTGTCAGGGCTCCTAGGAACCTATCTATAAAACATAGTGTAGAATACTGTCAGGGCTCCCAGGAACCTATCTATAAAACATAGTGTAGAACACTGTCAGGACTCCTAGGAACCTATCTATAAAATATAGTGTATAACACTGTCAGGGCTCCTAGGAACCTATTTATAAAACATAGTGTAGAACACTGTCAGGGCTCCTAGGAACCTATCTATAAAACATAGTGTAGAACACTGTCAGGGCTCCTAGGAACCTATCTATAAAACATAGTGTAGAATACTGTCAGGGCTCCTAGGAACCTATCTATAAAACATAGTGTAGAATACTGTCAGGGCTCCTAGGAACCTATCTATAAAACATAGTGTAGAATACTGTCAGGGCTCCCAGGAACCTATCTATAAAATATAGTGTAGAATACTGTCAGGGCTCCTAGGAACCTATCTATAAAACATAGTGTAGAATACTGTCAGGGCTCCTAGGAACCTATCTATAAAACATAGTGTAGAACACTGTCAGGACTCCTAGGAACCTATCTATAAAATATAGTGTATAACACTGTCAGGGCTCCTAGGAACCTATTTATAAAACATAGTGTAGAACACTGTCAGGGCTCCTAGGAACCTATCTATAAAACATAGTGTAGAACACTGTCAGGGCTCCTAGGAACCTATCTATAAAACATAGTGTAGAATACTGTCAGGGCTCCTAGGAACCTATCTATAAAACATAGTGTAGAACACTGTCAGGACTCCTAGGAACCTATCTATAAAATATAGTGTATAACACTGTCAGGGCTCCTAGGAACCTATTTATAAAACATAGTGTAGAACACTGTCAGGGCTCCTAGGAACCTATCTATAAAACATAGTGTAGAACACTGTCAGGGCTCCTAGGAACCTATCTATAAAACATAGTGTAGAACACTGTCAGGGCTCCTAGGAACCTATCTATAAAACATAGTGTAGAATACTGTCAGGGCTCCTAGGAACCTATCTATAAAACATAGTGTAGAACACTGTCAGGACTCCTAGGAACCTATCTATAAAATATAGTGTATAACACTGTCAGGGCTCCTAGGAACCTATTTATAAAACATAGTGTAGAACACTGTCAGGGCTCCTAGGAACCTATCTATAAAACATAGTGTAGAACACTGTCAGGGCTCCTAGGAACCTATCTATAAAACATAGTGTATTGTAAGCCGAGGTGGGCTCCCCAGGATATAGCGAAGTCACGAACAAAGGAAGTGAGTCCAATTCAATTTAACCAAGATAGGATTTTACTTAGTTTAGTTAACCTCTTTTGTCCAAAAGAACACTCCCAGGTATTACATTTACACAGCCTAGAGGCTGGGACCCTGGTGTTATACAGCACGGTGCCCACTAGTGTGGCCTTCAATATACTCCAAGCTTTTACCTACCTGCAGGCTGCGCCTATGCAGCTGCCTGTTACCTGTTATTACCCTATTACACAGGAACAATTCAGTGTGTGTGACACAGGCATCCGGCGGTGTAACACCAGGGTTTACAATCTTATCACAATACTACTAAATTCCCCCCAAACCAAGTACAACTAAGCAAGTATAATAGTTGGTTAGCTTGCAAGCCAAACAGTGTAAAGTTAAACTAAATGTTGCTCCCAGACTTCCTTAAAAGTCCCTCTCTGGGAGATATAACTCTGTAGAAATCCTCTGTGACTTAGTCCTTTTACCAGACAGGTAGATAGTTCACCAGTATTGCAGCCTGGGGTGATGATTATACCTAACTAACTAACTACAGGCTTTTTACTCAGTCCCCAGCACTATGGTGCCAAAGTTGCAGTGTGGTGCGTGCACGCTTACTTCTGTTGGGTACCTTTTAGTCTCTGTTAGAATCAGGTTGAAGAGGAGTTCCTCGGACAGCATGCGGTCTCACTGACAGTCTCACTTCTCAGCCAAGTCTCTGACAGTAATCTTCTCCTTAGGATGGTGTCTGGACAGACTCTGAAAGTCTCAAATTCTCAGCTATTCTTGCTGTGGCTTCTCCCTCCAAGGACCCTCTCTGCACAGTGATGTCTCCACAGCTCTCTCTTCTCCTTCAGGCTCTAGCACACTCTGTCTCAAAATGGCTCCTAGAACCTTCCTACAACGATCAGGGTCTCCACATCAATCTTCCAGGGGCATACAGCCGTTTTCCTTTTACTTGTTATCTTGCAACAGCGACCTCTTGTGGTCAAACAACAAAATGTCAGATTATGGAAACACCAACTCAATTACACATTGCACATTCACTACACAGTGGCTGTTTCACGCTCTTACAATATGACACTGCCAGGGCTCCTAGGAACCTATCTATAAAACATAGTGTATAACACTGTCAGGGCTCCTAGGAACCTATCTATAAAACATAGTGTATAACACTGTCAGGGCTCCTAGGAACCTATCTATAAAAGATAGTGTAGAACACTGTCAGGGCTCCTAGGAACCTATCTATAATACATAGTGTATGACACTGTCAGGGCTCCTAGGAACCTATCTATAAAACATAGTGTATGACACTGTCAGGGCTCCTAGGAACCTATCTATAAAACACAGTGTATGACACTGTCAGGGCTCCTAGGAACCTATCTATAAAACGTAGTGTATAACACTGTCAGGGCTCCTAGGAACCTATCTATAAAACTTCAGAGTCACATGGGGGGCTAAAGAGTGAATACTAGAGATCGGTGAACCTTGTGAGATTCATTTTACAAATATATGCAAGGTTTGCCCACCATTCTGGTTTGAACCATTAGTGCTTTTACTACACTTTGGGGTTTCTTTAGACCCCAGAGTACAATAAGTGGAGGTGTAGTGAAATAACAAACGCAGATACTCACCTTCCTTCACCTTTCCTAGGCTCCCTTGTTTTATCTGGCACTCCATCATGATCCTCTTCAGTTACCTTCTGGTCTTTTGGGTGGTATCACACGTCTCAGAACACTGCTAAAGCCTGTGATTGGGCCTCAGCTATCACGTGTTATCACTTGTGTCATGAAATTGATGATGCAAAGTCATTATGACAGTGCACCCATTATGACAGTGCACCCACAAATCTCAGCAGTCACCCAGGGCCATTGACATTACTAAGGGGGACGACTTGCTGTCATTAGACCCCTCAACTACCCAGTGCCCTATTACACTGTCATACTGCTCCTTTTAGTCAAAAATATGGATCAGCACAAATTTTGACTTGCGTTACCCTTGTCTTTAAAGACTTGTAGGCAAAGATTCTTTCTCCTTCATATGGGAGAACAGTTTAATGAAGATTAAATGAGACAATGCCAAGAAACAGATGTCAGGTCTTAATGATATGTTCAAGGGGTTGACGCTGGTGGTAACATAATCTATCACATCTGAATCACTGTGGCATCCAGAGGCTCCGGCGGAGGATTTACTGTACATGATCCATAGCGTCTTCCTCCATGCTAATAACAATGTTTATTTTTGTTGCTCGCGATCTGTTTCCGCGGCAGGTGATATCTCTGATGTGCAATTATTGGGATGAACATTTTTTTTTTTTTTTTTTGCATTCTGCAAAATCTCTAATTATTTCCGGAACCAATTGTGTGGAATAGAAGAAAGATGACTGACGCGTGTCTCTTACCACAAAGCATCCTGCAATTTCAATTAATTACTGACAAATGAGATAAGAACAAAGCTCTGTTTTTGTCTATTTTTGGGTCTTGTCACTTTGTCACCGTTGTAGATAGGAATGGATGGGATTTAGCTGTAACAATGAAGGGCAGGATCCTTTCCTTGTGGAGAACTTGACCTTCGTGGAGCCTGTAAATCTCATCACCTCGGGCACCATGCACGCAGGCTTTGAGGCTGCAATTCCATCGCTACGTCGCTCCTTCTTCCATTATTAATGACATCAGCTATCGGGGAATTGTCAGTCTGTATTGATTGTACATTTAGTTGCTTGACAACTAATGATGAGTATGGTTGTCATCAATAGGCGGTAGTCTACTGCACCCGTAAGATGCGGAGCAGATCAATGGCGCTAACATGCCGTGCTCTAATGCAACCTCTGATCTTTGCTGCTTCGGCTTTACTATTCTGCAGTCAATGCAATATGGACGGCCAGTCCAGGGTCAATTGAATGACCTCTGGGCTGTCTGACTGAATTCTAAGTTATTAAAGCGTATACTCCGACAACTGCCTATGTCCTGCTAGTACACAGACTAACATATAGATGTAGATAGGCTTTCCACCACCCAGGATAAAGGTTCATTTTGCTCCCCTTACTCTGTATAACATACATATAAGTGGCTTGTTGGGGCCCTTTCCTGATAACCAGATGTCTGGGCCTATGCCCTGGTCACCCCACAACTAAACCTGTGCTTAATGTTTCCCCAGTTGTGGTGTCAGCCTCATAGGGATATATTTTGCTCCTCTAGACAAAGATTACAGGTTATAGGTTGGACTTGAAGATCTGTGTCTTCTGCTGTGTTTAACCCTTTGCAGTAGGAAGGCGCACTACTGTAAAATAACTTAGCATCTGCCACATTCTCTGGCTCTCTTCATTCTTCTCCATGATAATAATATAATAATAATAATAATAATAATAAAAAAAATTTATATAGCGCCAACATATTCCGCAGCGCTGTACAATTTGTAGGGTTCAAATACAGACAGAAAGATACATTACAAAGAAAGTCATTTCACACAATGGGACTGAGGACCCTGCTCGCAAGAGCTTACAATCTATGATAAGTGACCCTGTAGGGTATCGGTCTTGCATCATTACCACCACAGGACCACTCTGCACAAACTAAGTAGATGACTGAATTCTCTAATAAAAATGGAGACAGTAGGACAGTAGGTTACTTTATCAGAACCTCCCACGCTCGTATACAAGACTTCTCCTGAGCTGCACCACTTCTCTGGAATGCTCTACCCCGGACAATCAGATTAACTCCCAATTTCTACAGCTTCAAGCGCAAACTAAAGACACATCTTTTCAGACAGGCCTATTCCAATTCCTAATTTAACCCTTCCGTACCGTAATTAGAGTCCCTAAAACAAACCCTCCTCTGTCCCCGCTCCCACATTACCCCACACGATATGATTCAGTTTCAGGCTAACTTTATATGTTCAAGCACCATCTGCACATTAAAGGACCTGACTGGGGATGGCTCATAAAGTTTTATGTTTGTGTAATGACAGTCACCTCTATTACAAAATTGTCTGACCACTGTATAAGCAATGCCGCCCCTGCTACCTCTTGTGTCACCCCCTCTACCTCATAGATTGTAAGCTCTTGTGAGCAGGGCCCTCAGTCCCAGTGTGTGAAATGACTTTCTTTGTAATGCATCTTTCTGTCTGTATTTGAACCCTACAAATTGTACAGCGCTGCGGAATATGTTGGCGCTTTATAAATAAAATGTATTATTATTATTATTATTATTATTATTATTATTATTATTATTATTATTATTATTATGTGAAGTTTGCTCCAGTGGTGATCTAATGGTCCCACTACAATGACATGACTTCTATAGCAAATGCATCACGAAACACTATGCAAAAAGCAAGGGCACTTCCTAAGCTACCAAGATGCATTACATCTGATGGCATTTCCAGGGATATTCTCATCCTTTAATATTATGGCACTTTTCTAGAATATGTCATAACATTATTATTAATGGGATCCTACTGTATCTCTGGGATATAGAGGTTACTTTGACAATTTGCACAGTTGCACTCTTAGCCACGAGCTGCACAGATATGTGCAACATTACCCTAGTGAAGTAAATGTTGGTTGGGGAGACTATGCTGTGTACCCTGCCATCTGAGGGTCAGTAGTATTGCTGTGAAGGGATTGTATTCTCAGGACTGGTGGGGATGCCATCACTCACATGCCTATCCAGTTCTTATCATCTGTTAATAGTCGCTGCTCCACTGATTCCAGTGCATTTGCAATTTTGTCTCTAGCCTCCACAGTTCCTGAGTAACAAGTGCAGGTAGTTTTGGTGCCCAATGTTCTATTTAAGCTCTGTAATGTCAGGTGGGTGGTGTCAGACAGGGGGTGTGATTCAGAGCTCCAATCAGAGGCAGCCAGTGTCAGAGGTCAGAATCACACCCCCTTGTCTGCTCCTGCCTGACACCGCCCTCCTGACAGTACAGAGCCTAAATACCATATCAGGCACCAAAATTAACAGCATTGATTGCTCAGGAGCAGTGGGGGCTAGAGAAAAAATTTCAACTGTACCGGAATCAGTGAAGCTGTGCCTATAACGGTGCTAAGAATTGAAGTTGGTGGAGGTGGTAAATGGTCCTCATTAAACAGACAGTTTCAGTATACATAAATTTTACTTTCTGTCATTTTCTTGTTAAAGGGATTTCCCAATCGATGACATTTTTCCTCATTCACAGAACATGGCATAAATGTCTGGGGGTCTGACGCTGAATGCCCAGTGTGAATGGGACAATGGAGTGCATGCTCACCAAGTGCTCCATTCACTTCTATAGGACAGCCAGGATAATTGTTTAGGAAGTCACATAGAAGTCTATGGAGCACTGGCCAGTTAGGTGCCTTCCAATGGGACCCTTGCAAAAATCACTTTATCCTGATTGATAGGGGGAAATACCTTTAACTAAAAATTTTCCTAGAAGTGTAGTATGACTTACTTTTTTGGATACCTTCTTTAATCTTCCTCTGACTAGCTATAGACCCGGAATACAATACATTTCCTAAGGTCAATCATTCTAATTTATCATCGTGAAGTTGAAAAATGGTTTAAGCAGTGGTCAAATACATCTTTCACTATTTGTTAAAGTAATTGGTAGGATAATTAAAACCCATGGGAGAAATCCGCCTGCCTTTATGACGCTTTTATCTAATGTCACCAAGCGCAGGGAAAATAGACCTGCCCTTTACCAGTCAAAGTCATGGTATAAAGGGGAAATGCCATTTACTTTTTTTTTCTCGTTTGATCCTGTAACAAGAAAGAAGAAAGGGCCCTGCACAGAGCATATACCTTAGTATATTAAAAAGACCTTAATAAAGTGTTCCTTGCCTTTAATCTCAAATTTGCTCTTTCAAATTTCGCATTTGGCGGAATTTATTCAAAAATGTACAAAATCCCTCAAACCATGTTAAATATGTATTAGATAGGCACAGTGGAAATCATATTCATGGGGATAATAATAATGTCATGTTATCACTCAACAGGTTATCAGGAGTCAGCTCTGTGCCCCGGCTCCGGCTCCTCTTAATAAGCGCTGTGTTTAATCTGCACTTAAACTCTGACATGAGTCTTATGCCGAGATGTGCGAGCCGCCAGCGTCAGACGCTTAACTTATTCACTGTGTATCTGTATGCAATGTCCAAGTTAATAAATATATATATGTTAGGAAATATCACTTGCAGGAAGGGATGTGCTCGGGCAGCAACGTGGTTTAGGTAGTCAGGACGTGTCAAAGTAACACTCGCATGAATGCAAGGGCCAAGGGTTACTTAGCAGAATGTTGCCCAGAGCATCGTCTCCACCGCCTTACCTTCTTATTATAGGACATACCCTTCTGCAGGTAAGGGTTGGTTCACATCTGCGTTGGGGACCCCCCAAATGGAATACCAAACACAAGTGCTGTGCAGTAAAAGCACACAGATCCCCCAGACAGGGATCACGGTCACAGACTATTATGGAGTCCGTGTGCTCGTCGCTAGATCTCCGCACAGAACATGCAGACAGGAAAGTAGTTCACAATCTACTTTCCTGTCCACGTGATTTGTGTGGGCAGCGCACGTCAAGCACACGGACCCCATTATAATCTATGGGGTCCGTGAACTTTTACTGCATAGCGCTTGCAATTGCGTATGTGAACGAGGGGTCAGTGACACACCTGCACACACACACACACATGTGCGCGCGCCATCACATGATGAAACAGAAAACACAATTCATTAGACCAGTAGAATACTCTCATTGCCTTCTGGCTCAGTTCTGTTGCTTACATGTCCACTGTAGGGATTTAAAGGGGTGCAGTCTAATCTCCTTAAAGAAACTATATGACTATAAGGGTTTGAAGGCCCAAAATCGAATTTTCACACTGATGACCTATCCACAGGATTCGTATGTGATCTGTCAGACACCCGGATCCCATAAATTTTCTAGTATCCCCCGGGCACCGGAAGGTGCTAGTAGACAGGCGGTGTGTGCAGCACTGCTTCTATTCAAGTAATAGGAATGGCATTGCAGTTCACTGGAGCCACCACTATGCAGTGAATGGGACGGCTGCAGCACTTCTACTACTTGAATAGGAGTGGTCCTGCACAAGATCCCTGTCCACTTGCAGCTTCCAGCTCCTGCAGACTGCCAGAACAGCTTACCTGTGTGGACTGCAGTTGTCGGAGCCTGACAGATCATATACTGATGTCCTATGCTGTAAATAGATCATCAATGTGAAAATGCAATTTGGGGCCAGATAACCTTTTAGCTATCTCAGGTGGGTAACATTAGATGACCACTACAGTGTTCTTGTCCACAATAGGTTGATAATTGGGATGAGGGAACTGGTTAACTACAAACTGGGTTCATTACAAGTTTCAAGTTTGAACAAACCTAAGATGTCCAAGATTTCATTTGAGCTGACAGGAGAAAGAAGCAAAGAGGAGGAGGAAAGGAGTCAACAAGAAGGAAGAAGGGGGCAGCGATGCAGGGAGGGGTTGATGATACGGGTGCGCTTGGGGCACAGGGGGAACGTTCACTGTGCTCCGTGTAGGCTAATTTACATAACAAGAAAAAGGCTTTTTCTGAAAAGAGTCAAGTAATAAAAGGTATTCCCACAATAGCTTGTCTAAAGGCTGCATGAATATAAACTTAGCTACACATTGAAAATCTCAATGATAGACTCCCTTCAAGGCTTCAAGCTCAAGTCCAAGTGTGCCATCCAAGGGTCTGATAATTATAGTGCAGGTCCTATTCTGCTCTGTTTTATCAGAACAGAATGGATCTGAAGCCCCCATAGAAGTAAGTGCATAACAGAATACACTGGGATGACATTCAGATGTCACGCCAAGTGTCATAAAACAGCATTCTGCTGCAAAATCAGCCCCAACTCAGATGCACACTCCTTTATAGGCATGGTTATTTTATGGTCTATCCTTGGCCCCTGCTCGGATTAGTTATTCCCAGTGCAGGGAGATTCATTAGCTTTATAGTGACTGGCTCCTATTGACATCCTTACAAAGGCCCATTTTTACTGCAAGACATCAACCTCAAGAACTGACTGCTCGCTTGCTGCCAAACATATCCCACCCGTTGACAGGTGCCATTGTCACCAGATAATGTTAATCAGTTCACCTATAAATACAGATAGATGATAGACAAATGATAGATAGATAGATAGATAGATAGATAGATAGATAGATAGACAGACATCATTATACACTTTTCTGACTTTTCTTTGACACACGCCATCACCAATGTGTCTATAATACATGGGGTTAAAGGGGGTTATTAGCTGTGAGGCAGGAGACAGTAGCAGGTCACGTAACTTAATACAATAGTTTTCAGTAAACCTTCTGCCAGGCTGCCGCCTCTCATCTTTGGCTGGTCTGGGATCTGAGTACTTGCCGAATCCTTGTCTATTGCTGCACAGACTCGGCTTTCTATCAAAACACTGCAGGCTGTTAAGCCTTTAAAGAATCCGCTGTTTGTTTGTCTGCGGCTGAGGACAAGGCTTAGCTGACCACAACTACAGGCAGCAAAGATGGTGCAGAATGTTTATTTTATCAGCACCATTCTAGCAGTGTGAGATGTAGGGTATAAATGGACGGTGTGTCACACAGTCACACTGCAAGGTATTGTATGGCAATGTAAAAGATAGAATTATGTATGAGGCTGTTTAGTGCAAAGGACTAAGGAATAAATACTGTGACACTAGATATATATATATATATATATATATATATATATATATATATATATATATATATACACATTACAGTCCAGGTGTAAAAAATATGCAAATCTATTCTCCAGGATGTAATTAGGAGAACAGTGCCTCTGTGTGCTGCCCTCTAGAGGGCAGCCCCCTTAACATCATGCATGACTCAGTTACTAAGCCTATTAACATGATGCAGAGTTTATTGCCAAATTAGTATTTCTATCCCAAAAGGAACAGATTCTCAGCTATGGACAGCTATGGACAGTCCAGGTGTAGTGACTTGTGTTACAGCAAAGGAACATATCTGGGATAAAACAAATAACTATAACGCCTACGTATTGTGCCTACTTGTTATTGTGATCAGGACTAGACAGCAGTGAAACCTGGTCCATCATTAGGGCAATGTAGTACATCTTTGGTCCATTATAGTTTGGGTTAAAACCATGAGGGTATGGATTCTTTGAAAAAGGTGGAATAACTTAAATGTAGGACAGTGTGACAAAAATGCACCAAAATTGTTTCGTAAAAATTTGGCTCAAAGTAACAATATAAAAGGTGGTATAAGTGTACACAAGACAGAGTAAGGATAATCCACATTTGTGATTCAGCATCAACTACTCTGATAAATTTGGCGTTTCAGAAAACCTAGCTGAGTTTATGCTAATTATTAGTAGATCTGGACTCGTGTTTATTAACAATTCAGGTGATGCTAAAATCATGGCATAGTCAGACACTGCTCCTTTAAGAACATCCCGATTAAAGAGGACCCCTCACCACCTCCCCCAACTCCAGTTGTTATCTCTTGTTAATAGGCACCGCCGCACTGATTCCACCCCAATTGGAATTTTTTTTATCTAGCCCCCACCATTCCTGAGCAACTTGTGCAGTCAGTTTTGGTGCCTGCAGTACTGCTTAGGCCTTTGCTGGCAGGTGGGCAGTGTCAGGAAGGGGGTGTGACTCAGAGCTCCAATCAGAAGCAGCAGCATCAGAACACAGACTCACCATGTCGGCTCCTGCCTGACACCCTGCTAGGGACATGTTTGGGCAATTGATATGTGACATAGTTTTTTTTTTAATAAAAATTACAAATAGTACTGGACAAATGTTTTAAGTAGATGTGACAAAATACTGCAATGTAAGAATGCTTTCATAAATAGAAGGGTTAATAGTTTATTTTTTTATCAATTAACAAAGTGAAATCAAGGTTCAAAAGAGAAATCTAAATCCCATCAATATTTGGTGTGACCTTTGCCTTTTGCCTTCCATTAATTCTTCTCGGTAGAGAGTTTTTGAAGGATCACAAAAAAAAAAAAAAGCAAAAAAAGCTGAGCATTTGCAATGTGGGGCTTTAACTTAAATCGATTCTTACATTGCAGCATTTTTTCCACACTTGCCAAAAACTTTTGTACAATCCCATACCTGCCCCTGATGATGTAATTTACAGACACTGAGGCTGCCGAGCATGGATGTACAAACTACTCTGCGTCATTAAATGGTTAATATACCCTAAAAAATCCATCTGTAATACAAAAAACATTTTTTTTTTTTAAAAAAAAAATGTATTACTTATAATTAGAGATGAGCGACCAGTGAAATGTTCAAAGTTCAATTCGAGTAGCCGCTCAATACTCGACTGTTCGATTGAACATCGAACCCCATTATAGTCTATGGGGAATAAATACTCGTTTAGGGGGAAACCACTGTTCGACTCAGGAGGGTCACCAAGTCCACTATGACACCCCAGGAAATAATGCCAACACCCTGGAATGTAACTGGGACAGCAGGAGAAGCATGTCTGGGGGCATCTAACATGCCCAAGTCACTGTATTATGTCGGGATCCCTGTCAGCTTGCGATATGCGCAAGCTGACTTTTTCCCATAGGAATGCATTGACCAGCGTTGATTGGCCGAATGCCATACAGAGTATGGCATTCGGCCAATCAATGCTGGTTCTGCCGGAGGCTCGTCTGTGAGGTGATGAAGCAGAGCTGAGTGTGCGCTGAACCCTGCTGCACACTCAGCTCTGCTGCATCGGACTGCTACATCGGACACTACTACACTGTTACATCGGCCAGCACTGCTACATCGGGCCATGCGCTCAGCTCGGCTACTCCGGAGTAGCAGTACTGGCCGTGCGCTCTGCTCCACTGCATCTCTGGAGTAGCTGAGTTGAGCGCACGGCCCGATGTAGCAGTGCTAGCCGATGTAGCAGTGCTGGCCGATGTAGCAGTGTAGCAGTGTCCGATGTAGCAGTCCGATGTAGCAGTGCTGGCCGTGCGCTCTGCTCGGCTGTATCTCCGGAGTAGTCGAGCTCAGCGAACGGCCAGCTCTGCTTCATCTCTAATGTAGCAGTGCTGGCCGTGCGCTCTGCTTGGCTGCATCTGAGTGCACGGCCCGATGTAGCAGTGCTGGCCAATGTAGCAGTGTCCGATGTAGCAGTCCGATGCAGCAGAGCTGAGTGTGTAGCAGGGTTCAGGGCACACTCAGCTCTGCTAAATCTCTGATGCAATAGAGCTGAGTGTGCAGCAGGGTTCAGTGCACACTCAGCTCTGCTTCATCTCTGGTGTAGCAGTGCTGAGCGCACGGCCAGCACTGCTACATCTTGGCATAGGAATGCTATAGCATTCGGCCAATCAATGCTGGTTCTGCTGGTGGAGGCGGGGTCTTAAGAGCGATCCACAGCAGTCTCCATTCTGGTCCAATCTTAGACTCCGCCTCCTTACAGACGAGTTTCCGGCAGAACCAGCGTTGATTGGCCGAATGCCGTACTCTGTATGGCATTCGGCCAATCAACACTGGTCAATGAATTCCTATGGGAAAAAGTCAGCTCCCGCATAACACAAGCTGACAGGGACCCCGACGAGATAGAGCCCCAAAGAGCTGTGTGAGTAACATTCCCACCTAAATAAAGGTAATCCCTAGTTAACTCTGCCTGTACATCTATCCCTGTCTCACTGTCACATAGTTCACAGTCTCGTATGAACCGGATTTTAAATCCACTGCCAGCCAATTACTTTTTCCGATTTTTTTTTCAATGCCTCCGTTGTCGTAGTTCCTGTCCCACCTCCCCTCCGCAGTTATTGGTGCAAAAAAAGAGCCAGGGAAGGTGGGAGGGGGATACAAATTTTTAATGAGTTTGCCACGTGGTGTTCGACTGGAATCTGGAACATCTCGAACAGCCTGATATCCAATCGAACATGTACTCGATCGAACACTGTTCGCTCATCTCTACTTATAATAATTGATTCTAAGAAGATTTGTATCCAAGGAAAGATCAGAGTTTCTGAATATTTGGCAATTATTTCTGTTCTCTTTCATGTTACTAGGACTGTTCTGTCATCTGATCTGTGTGGACACAAGAGAACCAGTCATTGTACGGGGGGAGGGGTTGGAAAGGATTGAACTTTTACTTTATTTTCAGTATGTAAATAAAATGGCTTCATGTTTTCTTGGTGAAAAGTTTACAGTTCCCAATGTGATTGACAGAGAGAAGTGGTGAAGACGCTCCGGAATTACCGCTCTGAGACATCTCTCCCGAGCTCTCAGGACGCAAGAACATTTATTTAATTACTCGACAATCAATCCGTAAAAGCAATACAAAAATGTTGACCTTTCCAAAGTAAATGTCAACATCAATATTTGTGCTTTATTTAATGTAAAACATCGTTGCGAACGCGAAACCCAAATACCTGTCAGAGTACAATGGTAAAACAGTGCGCGCTGCGGGTTACAGCATACGATAATATTAGTATGAAAACAAACAGCGACGCATCACTGTCAGATCCACTAAAAACACACCAAAATCCTAAAAGAGAAGCTTCATTACAGGCTAATTCCAAGGTAAACACGTTCTGCTTACTGGTAATACAAGATACTGTATGTTAGTATTAACCCCTTCCCAATATCCATCATAATGGACCCTTTTTAAGGGAGTTGGATTCGTATTGATCAGCTATCATCTGTTTCCAGCAGCCACTTGCATGTTACAGACCGATGATGTGACGTTCAGGAGTCACATGGCCTGAGCTGCAATACCAAGCAACGTCGCTATAAAAGTAATGCACTTAGGAATCATTGCACTTATAAAGTCTGCAAAATATCATCATGGTCCTTCAGTATTACGCCTCACAGGCAACGTCCTAGCGCAGACCCCTGGAGTATATATGTACACACAGAGCGCCATGTGCTCACAGCAATCCCCTGTATATATGACATGTCTGTGTTCTCTTCAGTGTCTCTCCTTCATTGTTATCTTTGCTCTTTGTATTTGTGTTTTCAATATTTACTGCAGCTAAAAAATCAATTCCTACCTACTCACTTGTCAGGAGAAATTACAGTAACAAAAGAGCATTTCCCTCAAGGAAAACATAAAAACAGTGAAATCCCGATGTCCTCTTCTGTCAGATTGTCAAAATTTCTGCTTTCGCCTAATTTCATCTGATCCGGAGATTTCTCATAAGGCGTTTGAACCTTACTGATATCTTTGCCCTTTAGGTGTTTTGTCTTGGTACCTGCTCACGGATGGTGGAAACAAAGAGACAAAGACTTTACTCAAAAAGAAGCAACTGGCATCATGAATACAGTCTTACCAAAGGCTTAGGAATTACACAGGCCAAGAGGCAACTGGCATAGTGGTTGCAGAACATTCTATGAAAGAGAGCACCACTTACAGAGCAGTCAGTAACACATAGTTCATTGCAGGGCCCACTCCTATCGAATCCAGAAAATATTGTAGATTACAGCTGCCATAGGGAGCCTTCGCATGGACACATGTGTCATCTGGTTAACTTAACCACTTCCGGACTGCCCATAGAGTATAAACGTCCGGGAAGTGGTTGCCTAGTTCTGACAGGACGTACCGGTATGTCCAATCAGAACACAGTAGCTACTGAAGCTGGGAGCTGGCTGTAACTTCAGCCGGAGCTCCCAGAGAGATGGCAGGGAAGGTTTATTCCCATCCCTGCCTTCTCAATCGCTGTTTATACAGCGCTCAATGAGCACTGTATACACGGCTATAGGCGCCGCCATGATGGTGCCGCCCTCTGACCCGGCGGTCACGTGATCCGCCAAGCTCAGTGTCTTACAAGAGCTGCTGGGTCCTACAGGACCCAGATCAGCTCTGTAAGTGTAAAAAACAGTGTGCAGGAGGCTGGATTCCTCCTGCAACTGAGGCTAAATGTAGCAGCCTCAGTTATAGGGGAACTCAACCTCCCTAACAAAAAAAAAGTGATCAGATGCCCCAAAGGTCTCATCACCTTATGGGGACACAATCTGAAAAAAAAAATAAATAAAATAAATAAATAAATAAAAAAGTAAAAAAGAAAAAAGAATTTAAAAAAGTAAATAAAATAATACGCTAATAAAACGCCGTTATTCAAGGTAGCCCCACCCCGGACAACACCATACAAAATAAAAATTACCGTAACGGAGAGGAAAAACTATTTTATAAAGCTTTTTAGTAGCGCTTTGTGTTATTAAATAAATAAATAAAAAAGTGAAAACCAGACACAATTATTATGTTTATATTTTCCCAGATATAAAAAAAAAAAATTAAAACACATTCGAAAATAAAAACAACATAAAAATAAAGCCCTCTGTGTCCCTGAAAAAAGACTCAAAAATTAGTTTAATGAGACATACGAGAAAAATGTTACAGCCCTCAAAACTGCACATACAAATAAACCCGAAAATGTGTCTGGTCCTGGACCACAAATTGGCCCGGTACTGAAGTGGTTAAAATTAATGTTAATGCGCGTGTCACATTGAAAGCAATAGGGAAAAAAGCCTCCCATTGGTTTCAATGGGTAGCGCTCGTATGCCGGCACCCATTCAAGTCAATGGGAGCTGGTTTTTATCCGCTCATTCTGAACGTGTTTTACATTCAGAATGAGCGGAGTGTATACTCCGTGTGAAGGCTCCCTTAGGCTGGTGGCAACCGACATGTCATGAATTAAAAGCACAAGCAGCACATGGGGGACACAGGGATGTTCCACCCGAACACAGTCCATACCTCTTGCGGCTCCTTTCATTAAATGAATAGGAGCTATTGAAGCAAGGGCCGCAAAATAGGACAGGAATAGGACCTGTTCTATATTTTGAGGCACTGACTGTCGGCCCGCACAAAGGACTGTGAAATTCACAGTTGTGTGTACAGGTCCATAGAAAAGAATGGGGTCGGTGTGCTATCCATGAAATACCCAGATAGCACACTGACCACGGCCGTGGTCGTCTGCAGCGGGCCTTAAAGAAAAACATCTCTGATGTTTAACACACATAATGTTCTTTGGAATTAACTTTAAGCTAACCAGAAGTCACATGTATCATTATGCTAATTCTTTTATAAGAGTGACATTGATTTTAAGGGGATGTTCTGATGGCTGTTGACAGAAATGTGGCTTAAGAACCCCAATTTTGGGACACAAGCCAGACATCTCTGCCATGCATTTTCTAGTTCCCAATCTTCTCATCCCTTACAACAGCACATGGTAACTCTCTTTTGCCAGTCGGGGCAGTTGATCCAAGCACCCAGGCAGAAGGATTGCTCTTTCTCTTCGATACCAGGCCAGTAGACAACTCCATAGTCAGGCAGGGGTTCCCATACTCTTGCAGCCAGTGGTTAAATTGGGCCAGAACATGCCAGAACTCATAAAAATGTCTGAAGTGGAATGTGTGGAACATAAAGAACACAGTTACTTACCTCTCCTGTCTCTGGAAGGCTTTGGACCTACTTGGTGACGTCCCAGATGTCACATTGGCCAGGGCTTGCATCCTTATGTGTAACAATGCAAGCCCCTGCTCATGTTACATCCGATGTCCCATCATCATTGAACATGGCTGACATCTGCATGGAGTGCGTTGGAGCCAGGGAGAGGTAAGTAACAGCATTTTTTCTATCCTCCCTGGGTCTCCGATTAATATACTCTGGGGTCTGAAAAGACCGTTCCCCCTAAAAAAAATGTCCTAATTTAAGCAGTGCTTGCAGCTCCAGGGTTTCTAAATGCTTTGACCTTTTGGACAAACCTACAGTCTCAATGCAAACGGGGGAGACACACCGAGAGTCACCATCCGGTTGCAACCAACAAGCAATAGGGTCAGGTCTCCTTTTTGACATGGCAACCCCCCACCTTTCTCAGGTATCTGAATGGCCCTCCTACATACGGCAAAGGCTTTTATATTGTTTGGCCGTTCAGAGTATTTAGCAATTGCACGGAAATGTTCAACTCAGCGAATTGCATTTATAAGTAATTTATTATGTTTTGGGCAAATGGTCCATAATTCACAAATGTTGACTAAATCAATGCAGAACATTAAGTTATTGTTTCCCATGAAGATTCTTTTCCCTGGATTTGCAGCCAGTCATAATTCACATTTATCTCGGTCTGCTATCTGAGCTCCTCCATAGGCCCATTAGGCTCCCGAATATCAGACACAGAGATTACGACTGCACTTTGAGATAAGGCACCATCATTATTTCATGGAGAGAACATTTTACCGCTACCTTATAAAAGTGCAAAAACAAATATTTTTTTTTTTTTCCTGGAACATTTATCATTTATTTAATAAAAATGGTGATGTTTATTAAAACATTTCTATAAAGTAACCATCTCTCCATATGCTCAGCAAATATATGCTTTTTGTTTTGCAGCGAAGGTCTCGCTCTTACAAAGCAGTTGGTTTGATTTGTTTTGTCAAAACCTGGAGATGATATTAAATTCTCCTTCTCTTTTTTGGAAAAAATAAAAAATAATGCCTTTAAAGGGGCCTCATCTTATCCAAACAGACTCAGATATTCATGGAGGAACAGCGATTGAGATGAAAGCAGTATCACAATGGCCACATGAGTTGTTGAATTGAGCTTGGTTTAGACAGCCGTTATTAATGTCTGTTACTGTCTTCCATCATGGGGTGACAGCAATGGACGTTAACTAAGGCAAAGATTGTCTGTATAGGTTCCCATTGACACTATTGTAAATATCATGATAGACACTCATTTCTGTCATGTTTGTTTAATTTGTAACAGAAGAGAAAGTCCTGTGTGGACAACTTTTTCTTCTGCTACAAAAGTAAACTAGTGTCAGTCATGATGCATACATCATAGTGTCAATGGGATCTGACACAGACTTGGTCTATGTCCGTACTTTGCCACAGTTAATGTCTGCTGCTGTCATCCTGTAATGAAGACAACATTGATAGTGTGAACCCAATCTTAGTAACAATAAGTGGTGCTAAGAAGGAGGTCACCTACTGTATTTGAGGGTCCATGTTATGGATTTGAATCCTGGGCAGATTGTGGGTCTACTGACCTGAATTTAGAGCATCATACTGATCTATGATTTGCTAAGTTCAGGTTGGTAGACTTGTTACTGGTCCAGATTACAGATACAAAGGCAATGATGTCATCTGTGATTAAAGGGAGTCTTTTGCCAGAACCCAGCATATAAACCCAGTTCTTCAGATAGATAGTGTCACCAGAACCAGCATATCACCCCAGCCCTGCAGATAGATAGGTTAGTGTCACCAGAAACCAGCATATCACCCCAGCCATGCAGATAGATAGGTTAGTGTCACCAGAACCAGCATATCACCCCAGCCCTGCAGATAGATAGGTTAGTGTCACCAGAACCAGCATATCCCCCCAGCCCTGCAGATAGATAGGTTACTGTCACCAGAACCAGCATATCACCCCAGTCCTGCAGATAGATAGGTTACTGTCACCAGAACCAGCATATCACCCCAGTCCTGCAGATAGATAGGTTAGTGCCGCTAGAGCACAGCATGTCAACCCAGCCCTGCAGATAGATAGGTTAGTGTCACCGGAACCAGCATATCACCCCAGCCCTGCAGATAGATAGGTTAATGTCACTAGAATCCAACATAGAAACCCAGCCCTGCAGATAGATAGGTTACTGTCACCAGAACCAGCATATCACCCCAGCCCTGCAGATAGATAGGTTAGTGTCGCTAGAACACAGCATGTCAACCCAGCCCTGCAGATAGATAGGTTAGTGTCACCAGAATCCAACATAGAAACCCAGCTCCGCAGATAGATAGGTTAGTGTCACCAGAACCAGCATATCACCCCAGCCCTGCAGATAGATAGGTTAATGTCACTAGAATCCAACATAGAAACCCAGCCCTGCAGATAGATAGGTTAGTTTCACCAGAACCAGCATATCACCTCAGCCCTGCAGATAGATAGGTTAGTGTCACCAGAACCAGCATATCACCCCAGCCCTGCAGATAGATAGGTTAGTGTCACTAGAACCAGCATATCACCCCAGCCCTGCAGATAGATAGGTTAGTGTCACCAGAACCAGCATATCACCCCAGCCCTGCAGATAGATAGGTTAATGTCACCAGGCCCAGTATATCACTCCAGCCCTGCAGATAGATAGGTTAGTGTCACTAGAATCCAACATAGAAACCCAGCTCCGCAGATAGATAGGGTAGGATCATCTGACTCAGTGTTTCCTCCTTGTGAATAGGAAACTTTATTGTCGATATGCAATTATTCTCTTTGGAGCAAAGAGGGCGTTGACATTGCTCCAGACTCAGGTGGCCCTAAAACATAGTTATCTGTTGCCTCCTTATTACAGCTCTGCGTCCCATCTACCTACAGTATTCGTTTGGCTGCATTGATATGCTGGTTCTGGGGTCCCAGTTAATATAAGGATTAAAGTTAATATACTGCTTTTATCTTCATTTTGTTTATGATGCTTTGATCCTACATTTTAGTTAAAAAAATCCATAATTGTTTTAGGTTAAGTGAGGACATCTACATAAAACATACTCAAAGGGAAAACTGTACAAGCACCTTTATATAGCTGGAGCGCTGTACTGTACACTAGCACAGGGAACAGGCGGCACAATATAATTAAGATACATTGTTTATTTAATGATACCTTGTAACCAAAAATACCATTGTCAAACATCGGTATACCAGCCGACTCCGAAACATGATTTATGGAGAAAAAGGACATATTTACTTAGATCCTAACTGCTTTTTATATACATTATACGTATAAGGACAGGCAACAAACAATGCAGAAATATAGATGGCCTTGTTTTTTAACATTTAGACATTTTTGTTATTTCATTCTCTTCTTTTTTCAGTGGTCGCTAAACCCCTTAAAGGGAAGCCGTCATTAAGGCTGAAAAGGTTGTTTTGAGAATTTTGGTGTTTTGTTTACCCAAATCCATTCCGCCATTCCAACGATATAAGCCCTTTTATTAGTGATGCAAATTAGTACGTACTGGTTTCTATGGGGGCGGGGTCTCTGTGTACTACATGTTAGGCAGTGTTACCACGCATTTGACTTGTATACCCTTATTTGCATCAACACTAAAAGGGATTATATCTTTGTAATAGCTGAGTATATTTGAATAAACACAACACCAAAAGGCTCAGAGTGACAGCACAGATCATATGATATATGTCATTAGACTTTTCAGACCTGGAGTCAGGTCTCCTTTAAAGTGGACCTTGCATCAATTCCATCTCTTTGCTGCACAGGCCTTAGGGTATGATTAGTGGAGGTCCAACTCCCAAGACCCCCTCAAATCAAATGGTTTAAGAGGCTGTTGCATTTGTGTGAGTGCTGTAGCCTCTTCACCAAGGACAGGGCCATACATAGTGCAGGGTCTATGCTTGGTATTACAGCTCATCCCCATTTACTTTAAAGGAACTGAGCTGCTGCTGTGCCATGTGACCAATGAATATGACGCCATTTGCACAGGGAAGAAGCCACAGTACTCAAGAGAACCGCAGGGTCTCAGCTTATCGGTTGGTGTATCGGACCATCACTGTTAACATATAGTTCACTAAAGATACCTAAAGATAGATCATCACTACTGTATTTAAATCCCAGAAACCTCTTTAATGTACTTCCAGAAGTCATAAGCCCAATTCTATACATGTTTTCCCCACACTAGTCTGTGGTATCCACTCTGGATCACTTACAATATTTATCAATCCTGGATAGAGATGGGTGAACCAATTCGTTCCGAGTCAGATTCAACACAAATATTCCAAATTGTTCAGTTTTAACATTGGAGATTTGTCTCGGACAAACTAAATTGGCCACCGTAACATGTATTGTGGTATGGCGCTCTACTGTTGACAATATGCGCCCAGGGTCACCACTAATGCTTTGTGATTGGACAACAGTGGTCATATGGGCATGTTGAGAGTCATCACGTCATGATGCTCGGTGTGCCCATGTCACCACTGATGACCTTGGGCTCATAATTTGTCCGAGGAGACTGAGAGAGATCATCGGATGCTGCGAGGAGGCCCAAAAGAGGTAATGGATAGAGATGAGCGAGTAGTACTCAATCGAGTAGGTATTCGATTGAATACTACGGTATTCGAAATACTCGTACTTGATCGAGTACCACTCGTTATTCGAATGGAAAAGTTCGATGCAGAACCAGCATTGATTGGCCGAATGCTATACAGTCGGCCAATCAACGCCGGTTCTTCTCCTAACTTTAGAAGTCTTCTCCGTGCAGCTTCCCCGCGGCGTCTTCCGGCTCTTCATTCACTCTGCCAGGCATCGGGCCTGGGCAGAGCCGACTGCGCATGCCCGCTTGTAGTGTGGACATGCGCAGTCGGCTCTGCCCAGGCCTGATGCCTGGCAGAGTGAATTCAGAGCCAGAAGATGCCGCGGGGACGCTGCACGGAGAAGACTGCTCGGAGGATCCAGCCCGACCCTCACTCATGGACTTGGTAAGTATAATTTGATCGAACGTTGCCTACCCCTGAAACGAGCATTTTCCCCCCATAGACTATAATAAGGTTCGATATTCGATTCGAGAAGTCGAATATTGAGGGGCTACTCGAAACGAATATGGAATCTCGAACATTTTACTGTTCGCTCATCCCTAGTAATGGAAGAATGAATGGTTTTGTTATGTTTTTTTTATACCTCACCTGTTCTCCACCAATTATACTCTGGGGTCTGAAGGGACCCCCCAGAGTATAACAATTTTACGCTGATTCTATCCAAACTTGTTTGACATGAAATGAATCAGGGACTGCCAAAACCCAAAACAAATCTTGGTAGCTTTGCCCATCTCTGCTCATGGAGGACGTATGTGAGTCTTGCCAACTCCTTCATCGTTCCTTCCAGTACCTGTAATCTGCCGAACGTTGTTTCTGTTCTACAAACTCTAAAATTCCAGCCTTGATGTTGCTTTGACTGCCGAAAATATTGTTATATTGTGCGTGTCGTAATTCCAAAATGAGACATCTGTAGATTAGGAGCTTATGATACTTTTCATTATACGGCTAGTAGGACGGCTAACAAACAAACAAGTGTAAATGGCAGCAAATGAGTCACGCCGCTCACATGGGGAGTATAATTCAGGCTCATGGTAAGATAAATACTCAGATTCAGGTGTTCCTAGTCAGAGCCGTGGATTTATCTTAGCCTGTCTGGGCACATCTGTGTTTTCCTGCTCATGAAATATTAATACTTATTGATTATTTCCTTATTTATTTATTTCATTAGTTGTAGCTGAGAATCATTCAGCAAAGCATTTCCCTGCAAATCCCTCTACGGGGCTGGGTATAAATTTACAATGGGATAATGATGCCCGCTCCGCACATGACTTGCAAATCAAACTTGTAATCAGAGAGCAGTTGTATATATCACCGCAATGAACTAATGCCAGGCTGCGGCGGAAAGGGGCATAAAACTAAATTTAATGTCTGGAGATGGCCTGGATTGGGTAACCGCTGCGCCTCTGCCTTCTGAATCTCATAGATTTAGTCAAAATTCATTGTTGCTATAATTACGTGGGGAATTAAAGCGAGAGGAAAATAAGAAATTCTACATTTAATGGATGTCACACATTTAAAATGGATTTTTGTGGTTAAAGGGGATTTCAAGACTTTCTTTAAGGGGTTACGCCACAAAAATGATTTATCCTCTATTAGAGATGAGCGAACACTAAAATGTTCGAGGTTCGAAATTCGATTCGAACAGCCGCTCACTGTTCGAGTGTTCGAATGGGTTTCGAACCCCATTATAGTCTATGGGGAACATAAACTCGTTAAGGGGGAAACCCAAATTCGTGTCTGGAGGGTCACCAAGTCCACTATGACACCCCAGGAAATGATACCAACACCCTGGAATGACACTGGGACAGCAGGGGAAGCATGTCTGGGGGCATAAAAGTCACTTTATTTCATGGAAATCCCTGTCAGTTTGCGATTTTCGCAAGCTAACTTTTCCCCATAGAAATGCATTGGCCAGTGCTGATTGGCCAGAGTACGGAACTCGACCAATCAGCGCTGGCTCTGCTGGAGGAGGCGGAGTCTAAGATCGCTCCACACCAGTCTCCATTCAGGTCCGACCTTAGACTCCGCCTCCTCCCGCAGAGCCAGCGCTGATTGGCCGAAGGCTGGCCAATGCATTCCTATGCGAATGCAGAGACTTAGCAGTGCTGAGTCAGTTTTGCTCAACTACACATCTGATGCACACTCGGCACTGCTACATCAGATGTAGCAATCTGATGTAGCAGAGCCGAGGGTGCACTAGAACCCCTGTGCAATCTCAGTTCACGCTAATAGAATGCATTGGCCAGCGCTGATTGGCCAATGCATTCTATTAGCCCGATGAAGTAGAGCTGAATGTGTGTGCTAAGCACACACATTCAGCACTGCTTCATCACGCCAATACAATGCATTAGCCAGTGCTGATTGGCCAGAGTACGGAATTCGGCCAATCAGCGCTGGCTCTGCTGGAGGAGGCGGAGTCTAAGGTCGGACCTGAATGGAGACTGGTGTGGAGCGATCTTAGACTCCGCCTCCTCCAGCAGAGCCAGCGCTGATTGGCCGAATTCCGTACTCTGGCCAATCAGCGCTGGCCAATGCATTCTATTAGCCCGATGAAGTAGAGCTGAATGTGTGTGCTTAGCACACACATTCAGCTCTACTTCATCAGGCTAATAGAATGCATTGGCCAATCAGCGCTGGCCAATGCATTCTATTAGCTTGATGAAGCAGAGTGTGCACAAGGGTTCAAGCGCACCCTCGGCTCTGATGTAGCAGAGCCGAGGGTGCACAAGGGTTCAAGTGCACCCTCGGCTCTCCTACATCAGAGCCGAGGGTGCGCTTGAACCCTTGTGCAGCCTCGGCTCTGCTACATCAGAGCCGAGGGTGCGCTTGAACCCTTGTGCACACTCTGCTTCATCAAGCTAATAGAGTGCATTGGCCAGCGCTGATTGGCCAGCGTACGGAATTCGGCCAATCAGCGCTGGCCAATGCATCCCTATGGGAAAAAGTTTATCTCACAAAAATCACAATTACACACCCGATAGAGCCCCAAAAAGTTATTTTTAATAACATTCCCCCCTAAATAAAGGTTATCCCTAGCTATCCCTGCCTGTACAGCTATCCCTGTCTCATAGTCACAAAGTTCACATTCTCATATGACCCGGATTTGAAATCCACTATTCGTCTAAAATGGAGGTCACCTGATTTCGGCAGCCAATGACTTTTTCCAATTTTTTTCAATGCCCCCGGTGTCGTAGTTCCTGTCCCACCTCCCCTGCGCTGTTATTGGTGCAAAAAAGGCGCCAGGGAAGGTGGGAGGGGAATCGAATTTTGGCGCACTTTACCACGCGGTGTTCGATTCGATTCGAACATGGCGAACACCCTGATATCCGATCGAACATGTGTTCGATAGAACACTGTTCGCTCATCTCTATCCTCTATCTGATCGATGGGGTCTGACCACTGAGATATCCACTGATTCCAAGAACAATGGGTCTTATGCCCCACCGCTCAGCCAGATTGAATGTAGGCTTGTCGGTGGTGGTCAGTGCTCCCATTCACTTCAATGGAAGCATCGGCACACACTGAAGAGAAAGGGAGCGTTGTCCACCATTAGGCATGCAGTGGGGTAAAAGGAGCCCTAATCTCAGGATTGGTTGAGATCTCAGTGGTCAGACCGCATCGATCAAGTACTTATCCTATATCTTATGGAGGGGGGTAGGATAGTTTGGGTGTTAAGACTCAGCAAATTTTTTTGAGATCGATAACTTCTTTAATTTTCTGTTGACGTAGCCATGTGAGGGCTCATTGTTTGCACAACGACTTGTACTTATAATTGGCACGATTTTGGTGTAAATATTATTTAATGTTATTAATGTTGGTGTGGAGGTTGGAAGATGCCTGAAGATGACCACTATAGAGCGCCAGATGCCATGTGGGAGCCCAGGACAAGTGATGGAAGGTCAGTGTCAGTGGATTTGTTTTAGCACCTACCTTGGGTCTCTGCACATTTTACTCTGAGATCTGAAGACGTCAACAAAAGTTTCAGCAGATAGTTGTAGTTCAATCCAATTTATTACCCTGTTGTGGGTAAAATTCTGCAGTTCACATCTATGATCATCTGTATCCTTCCACTATCTCTAAGAATGGAACCATGCCACCACCAGGCCAATGGACCACAGGAACTGCAACCCTTTTACACTCCAATGTTATCTATCTATCTATCTATCTATCTATCTATCTATCTATCTACCATTTTCTTGTACTAGATACTATTGTATACTACACCTTTTGTATACTTTTATGCATCATATTGATGAAGACCAGCCTGATAAGGTCCAGAAGGTAACTCTATGGACGTACTCAGCAGTTTCTGTACATGCTAAACAGAGTTAGGCTTCATTCACATCTGTGTCGTTATTCTGTTCAGGGGAGTCCGCACGGGGACCCTGGAACGGACTACCAAATGCATTTGCAAGCTTTGTGCAGTGAAAGCACATGGATCCCCATAGACTATAATGGGGTTTGTGTGCTTGCCGTGAGATCTCTGCAGGGATCATGCGGACAGCAAAGTACTTCACAATCTACTTTCCTATCCGCATGACTCGTGCGGAGATCTCGCAGCAAGCACACGGACCCCATTATAGTCTATGAGGATCCATGTACTTTCACTGCACAAAGCTTGCAACTGCGTGCGGTAGTCCATTGTGGGGTCCCCATGCAAGACTCCCTGAATAGATTACCAAACGCAGATGTGAACTAAGGGTTAGTGTAGATGAAAACAACTTTACAAATATTGTAAGGAATTTTAGTAAATTTTGTAAATTTTATTGCATTAAACTTTTTGGGCACCCTCTTTTTCACAGTGCTTGGCACTAGGTGGCTAGGCCTTTAAGTGGCTAGGTCTGAAAAGACCCCAGAGTATAATAATTGTTTATGGGTGTCCACAGTGGGACATAATAGTGTGTGTAGGGGCGATTATGGAACATAATACTGTGTGCAGGGGCCACTATGGGACATAATACTGTGTGCAGGGGCCACTATGGGACATAATACTGTGTGCAGGGGCCACTACGGGACATAATACTGTGTGCAGGGGCCACTATGGGGCATAATACTGTGTGCAGGGGCCACGATGGGGGATAATACTGTTTACAGGGGCCACTAAGGGACATAATACAGTGTGCAGGGGCCATTATGGGGGATAATACTGTGTGCAGGGGCCACTATGGGGGATAATACTGTGTTATGGGGCCACTATGGGGCATAATAGAACGTGCAGAAATGCGTAGGAGGGGGTCGGTCGAGGTCTTCGGTGGGGGGGGGCATGTCAAAAGTTCGCCACGGGGCCCTGCCATTCCTAGTTATGCCACTGTTAGACGGCATCACTTCTCTACTCTATAGGCCCTATTAGATAGGCCAATATTCAGGGATATTATCAGCTATGATCACTCCTAAGAACTCTCATTGCTAACAATAGCCCTGTCTAATAATGTTGCCGATCACCTGAGCAGTGAGCAATCGCTGGATAAAATATATGCAGTATAAAAGATGCAGATCATTGCCAGCACCTTGCCCTGTGTAATCCAGACAATGCTGCTGGTAATTCATGCAGCTGAATGGAGGGGCAGCAGAGATCTTTCCTCCTCTATTCAGTTTGCATCGGCCTATGCATACGATGGCCTTAGTCAAGAAATCAAACCATTGCTCATTCACCGGAGATCTCGCTGTCTAATACAGTTTTAAGCTGTATCACATCCATATAATATAGGTTATCCAAACCCTTTAGAGTCATGTTTGCACACAATTGCTGTGATTTTGTAAAATACATTTTGTCACTGAACTCTACTTTTTACTTAGCAATGGAGAAAAAGAAAATAACAGCAGAAAGGAAAGCTTCCCTCTTGGACATATTATTTGTTTACCAAAATGAAACATGGGCAGATCCATGCCACAGCAACCCTCTACTTTTATATCTAACTAAAGATTGGCAAATACTGGTGTAGCAAAATTTAACTTGACACAGATGACACAGTACAGTGTGATATATTATTACAGAACACCACAAAAGCCATTGAAAAGTCCTGTGCCACTATGTAGTTACCACCTTAAGGGTCAAGATAAACTATCTTACATTGGCATGCCTGGGTATGGGTATGTTCACACAGCGGACATAGAAGGGGAATTTGAGAAGCCCTTTCACATCAAATTCCTCTTCTAATTCTGCCCCTCTGGAATTCCATTGTAGCGCTCAACCACTGACTAAGCTCAGATGAGATAGTAAGTAGTTTGTTCCGCGGTTCTGTTGGATGCATACACATTAAGATCATCCAAGTGTAACGTCTCTGCTTGTTCGGGTTTTTGCACCACCCTCCATTTGCACGCCGCGGCACAGGAGGCGTGTTCTGTTTGATTCCTTGCTTAGAGATTTTTGTTGCTCTGTGTGAACACTGCTTTATTTCCTCACCCCTCACCCGTCTCCTGCACTTTGTTTCCCTCTGTCCATCTAATAGTTAATCGTAGCCTTGCCAGTGTGATTGACAGCCTGTCTATGAATCAAGTCTTGGACAGGTCCTGGACTTCCTATTTACAGGTCACCAGTCCACACAGGCTTGCTGACAGCTGGCAATTTTGACCTGTGACTTTGTCCTGATTCCTGATTATCTTAGGGCTCATTCACACGGCGTAAACGCGCCGCGCATTGTGGCGCGTTTACGGCGCGTGTACGCCGCATTTTTTTACGGTGCGCGATTATACCGCGTAAACGCGGCGTTAACGCGGCGTAATCGTGCACTGTAAAAAAACGCGGCGTACACGCGCCGTAAACACACCACAATGCGCGGCGCGTTTTCTCTGTGTGAACGAGCTCTTACTATTGTATTACTGACTTCTGACCTTTGGCTTCCCTTGTGACTACTCTTTTGGATTACAATTTTGTATTGCTTTGTCTCTCTGGCTTTGACTCTTGGCTTGCTGACTGCTCCCCTATGTTTGTCTTGTCATGTTCTGTGTGACACTTTTTCAGGGTAAGGGGGATATCGTCACTTCTTGGGGAGAGACCACCATTTAGGTGTGTGGAGACTTATTAAGCCTTTAGCACTCCACTTTGCAAGGGACTATGGGAAGAATATGCAAATCTGTCTTCCATGATGTAATTAGGAAGTCAGGTGCCTCAGTGTTGCAAACCAATAGAGGGCGCTCACTGGAATGTGCAAGCCTGTCTTCCCTGATGTGATTAGGAAGACAGAATCTCAGTGAAAATAGCCCAATAAAGGCTGCTCCCTTTAACATTAAGCCGACCTTCCAAGAGGCCTTTGTTTTGCAATGATGCTGGGATTATTATACACTTTTTCAGAGAAGGGACTGTTGCCAAGTTGCTATCTGTCACCTTGGGCAGGTTTGGCAAGTAGGTAGGGACAGGGGCTGGGTCATGTATACTCTTTCCTTCCTCCTGGTTTCAGCTGCAGCACTAGGGAATTGCACAACTAGCTATTTCCTTACAGCAAGAGGCTTATTTTTTCAATCTCTGCCTCCCATTGAAAACAATGGAAAGCAGATTAAGGACGAAGATTCCATCTCAAATTCAGCACCAAGTTCTGCCACATGAATGGCCCCAGCAGTCCAGTAGGTATCTCTCATTCTACTGCAGAAGGCCAGGCGGTATGTATGGATTGTCGGATTGGCATCTCCAGTTCTTTTGGGGTATTTGTTAGAACTTTGTTATGAACTTCCTAGTATGCTTCTACAAATTTTTGAAAAATATGACCAGAAATGATGAAGGCTTGAGGGGCGGGTGGAAAGTTCAACTTTGTATAAGCCTTCTTTCTGTTCCTTTCAGTTTCCGGAGTTCATTTGGTGTCAACAACTGTCAACCATCCGGCTTCAATTGTTGTGTTCTGCTCAAATTGCATTTTGTAAACCTTTTTTTTTCCTGTCAAATCTATGACTAGTCCGCTCTTAATATCTAAACACAAAAAGAAAACTAATTATATGTTTCTGTGTTTGAGCTGGCAATTACATTCAGTGTAGCACTTGGATAGTTTGCTTATTACAGGCGAGATAGGAGCTGAACCTTATGACCGCTCTACAGCGATAAGATAGAAATTATTTGGTCTCCAATAGTTGAGAACATGGGAAATCAGACTTTCTTATCTCAATGCAATCAAGGTAAGTAAAAATACAATACATGAGATTATTAATCAGTGTCTTGCATTTGATGAATTATATTATTTGGGGTTTTATTAAAAGGAATACATCGTGACATTCTCACATTCTCTTTTGCTGCCATGTGGGTCGTCTGTATCTTTTTTTTTTTTTCCTTAATCTTTTCTTTTTGCCTGATATCTTGTTTGTTTTATCACTAATAAAACAAAGCAACTCGAAGCCGCCGAGAAGACAGGGCTTGTTTGCTGAGAGTCTTATTTTTTTCTAAAAATTCTAGTCTAAATATTAAAAAATAACTTGTAGTCATTTCTATGTATTAAATAGACGGTGACTCTACAAGAAAATGTGATTAAATCTACAGCATACAATTATTTAATATAATGTTATCACCGAGCCAACCAGATTTGTAACAAATTGTCCAAAAATTTTGTGTTGGGGGGAGTTCACACGGAGTTACGTGCCGCGTGATGTGGCACGTAGACGCCGCGGGACCCTCTGCGGGCCATACACGCTCCCATTGATTTCAATGGGAGCGGGGATCGTATGTGCCGCGCTACTTTGCGGCTATGCATTTATTCACGGCTGCAAACAAGCGCGGCGCATACGATCCCCGGTCCCATTGAAATCAATGGGAGCGTGTACGGCACGCAAAGGGTCCCGCGGCGTCTACGTGCCACATTACGCGGCACGTAACTCCGTGTGAACTCCCCCTTGGGCTGAATTTGAAATTTTAATGGGTTTCCACCCAATAAATTGTAAATGTAATTGTAAAGTATTATAATCAAAAGTCAAAAAGAGTGCAACCCCCCCTCCCCCCCAACTTGTACTGTGGTGTCCAGTCTTCTTTCCCAGGCATCCATAACATTTTCAAGCCTGACCACTGATGTCAACAGCCCCTAGTCAATAAGGAGCCCATCATAGGCCTTGGTGGTCATGTAGGTGGTATCAACATCATGATGATTTATTGAGAGCATCAAGACATTAAAGTGTATCTCCAGATATATACACATTTTTGCATGAATGAATAGTACATGTGAAAATAAGAAACTTTGTAATATAGCTTATTAAAGAAATATGTTTTCTTCTATACTTTCCAGGCCGTTATTATTCACATATTAGTCTAGGAAGAGGGGAGGGGTGATGGGGTGATAGAAAAGATGGCCTGCATAATCTCTGCCCCTACACTCAACACTACTGTGTTTGTAGATAAGTGGCTGCTAGTGCACAGAATGAGGCAATAAATCAATTAAGTAGCCAGCAGGAGATTCCTACTCCACCCCTACTTTCTCCATAGAGCTCTGTGTTTGAGACTGAATACAGAAATGGATATAATGTAAACAAGCAGGCAGATTGAAGATAAGTAGCAGGAGAACAGCTTAAAGGGATTCTATCATCTATCTATACATCTATACATTTTAAACTGAAGGCACGCAGGAATACCCTTTAAAAGGTTATTCATCTTAAAGTTCCGCACCGCCATTTTTTAATTGTTCTTCATTCTTCATTGTGCTCAGAAAGCACAGTGGATGTTCACCCTGTTCTCAGAAAGGACACGGGGCATTCTCCCTATGCTCTGAGCACAGCATTGTCATCCATTCCAGTGCCGCCTCTCTTCTGCTCCATCGGCCATTTTCCTCCTCTCCTTACAGGAGACCACCACAAAATAGTCAACGGAACAACCGACTGTGCCGGTCCATCAGCCATTTTATGGTGGTCTCATGTAAGAAGAGGAGGAGAATGGGTGACAGAGCAAAACAAAGGCGGCACTGGAATGGATGCCAACGCTGTGCTCAGAGCAAAAGGGGCTTTCTGAGGACAATGAAGATTGAAAAAAAATTCAAAAATGGCTGCACAGACTTTCAAGATAAAGCTAAGAGATGAATAACCTTTATAAAGTCTATCCTTAAGTGCTTTTAGTTTAAAATGCATTTTTTAATGATAGAATCACGGTGAAGGAAACAGATCTTCTTAATAAGATGTCTTACAAAGTTTCTAAATTTTGCCCATGCTATTCTTTATAACTTGAGGGAAACTTAGTGTGACTGCTGAGGTTTATTCATCTCCTTTCTTCTTCTACTTACGTCAGTGAGAAGACTGAAAGAAGAAAAGATAAAACACACTCAAGCCAAAGCTGAATTTTATTGCAACTAAAGTACTTTACTCACATATATAATAGTAGTCAGTACTTCTCTCTATATGTCCTCCATGATACTTGGTCTGTGTCTGAGTGACAGGGAGACAATCTAGAGCAAATTCCCACTGTAACATATAGCAGCTAGTCTTACCCCATCAGTTTACAGAGAACTACAAGTTCCAGATCTAACCCACAGAAGGGAAATTATTTGCATTGAGTTAAAAAAAGGACATTAAAAACTCGATCACGACTCTATAATATACGAAACTTCATAGCGTGACACAGTCTTGACCTTTCAGCAATCTGTTTGAGTGATCACTAATTAATACCATGAGAGCGGAGAGAACATGACACATTCCTCAATACGTTATAATCTCAGTAAATACTTCAGACATTTATCTTTATTAAAAATGCAAACATTTCAATTAAATAGAAATTAAATTATTTAAATGATATCTGGAATATTAATTAGTGATGATTGCAATTAAACTATGTCAAAGATGTATATTTTGATTGACTGTTATGTCTAGGATCCATCAATGTCCATCACCCCTTCATTAGAATGGATACATATGGGATAACATTAGTGCCCATTATTATAGAATCTTCATTGGGCTGGAAAATCCGATATTGTTGGAAATAATTGTAAAGCTGAAGCCTCAAGTGGAAAATCTTTTTACTTACAGAGGTGCTTTACCTTACCTTTCCTTTTTGCTCAACATACAGGTATCCTGAAATATGTGGTGCAAGATAACCACAAAAAATAACAAAGAACATGATTTTGGGATGCTCTGTCAGAAGATATCTATTCTATGCTAGTCTGTGTGGGCACCTAGTGGCTGTCATGTGGATTGCAGCCTGTCATTAATTATTCTGTACAATGTACTGGGAATTTGAAAAAAAATTCAGAATGGGGTGGAATTGGAGAAAAATTGCATTTATGCGACTTCATTTTTAAGGTGTTCTCTGTGCAGCCAAATTGAGAGGTTATCTGTATTCTATGCTTTGATACGATTCCAGGGATACCAAATTTATATAGTTTTATTTAAATTTTAACCCCTTAAAGAGGACCTTTCATCAGATCGGGCACAGGCAGTGTTATATACTGCTGGAAAGCTGACAGTGCACTGAGTTCAAGGCACTGTCGGCTTTCCCGATCTGTGCCCCGGGTAAAGCACTATCGGTCCCGGTACTGTAGCGCTTTACAGTCAGAAGGGCGTTTCTGACAGTTAGCCAGGGACGTCCTTCTGCCCAGCAGCGCCTATAGCGCTGTACAGTGTGAGCGGGGAGGAACGCCCTAGCAGTATATAGAACTGCCTGTGCCCCAAACCATGAAAGGTCCTCTTTAACAAAAATCCAAAACTTTGCAAAAAAAATTTAAATTTTTTCTTAAGCTTGCATTCTGACACCTGTGAAGTTTTTTATTTTATTTTTCTGTGTAAGACGATTTTTTTTGTTTTCTATGGCCAGATTTACTGTTTTATATCATTTATCATTTTGGGGACTGTCTAGTCCTTTGCTCACTTTTTATTAAATTTTTTATTAGAAGAGACACAGCAAAAAACAGTGGTTTGACATTTTTTACTTTTTTTTTTTGCCCGCTACGACGTTCACTGCACTATTATGGCAGATGTCAACAGGGTTAAATTTACACTTAGTACAATCATTTAAGGTTGTTTCCAGCCTAACCCCTATTAATAAAAGTTATTCATTAAATCTGTTATGGCACAAGTTGTGTTTTGCCACTGAGCGGAGCCACTGTCCATGCCATATTCACCAACATTTGTGGCCTAGGCGCAAGGACACCAGGAGGATGTCCCTGTCATGATGAAGGGTCATAGAATATGCTGCTCTTGATGAATCTCTCTTATTGACTCATTGATTTCAGTGTCAAAAAGAAAGATGAAAACCTACATTATGTAATTTTTCCAATCTTTGCACCCTGCTGCCGCTTGAAAGAGATTTTTTTTTCCAAGAATGAGAAGAGGGGTAAATAAGTTGACAAAATAAAAATTGCCCATATGAAAAATCGCTACCATATCCTTAGGACAGGCCTTCCAGTCCTTGAGGGCCCTAGCAGTAGCTAAAGTGGCCAATTATCCAGAAATTCCTGGATGTTATGTAAAACCAAAAAGTATAAACTTTGTAGAGTATTCCTACCGACAGCGAGATACTCCGCACATCAAAGACAGCATAGGCTTCTACAGATGGCACCATGTAAGTGTGGAACACTCTACAACGTTATCCATTTCGATTCCACATCTACCCAGATGTTGAAGGCCCGGCTGGTTGAAACGTCATGCTCATACTTACCGTATATACTCGAGTATAAGCCGACCCGAATATAAGCTGAGGCCCATAATTTTACCACAGAAAACTGGAAAAACTTATTGACTCGAGTATAAGCCGAGGGGGGGAATGCAGCAGCTACTGGAAAATTTCAAAAATTAAAATGGTCGGAGTTTTTGGGTGCAGTAGACACTGGGGAAGGGGAGGGGGTGTTTTGGTTGTCTGTCTGCCCCTTCCCTGAGCCTGAGGACTGTGTTTTTTTCCCCCCACTTGGAATTCAGTCTGGCTGAATATAGGGGATCTGCAGTGCTCCTTTTGACCCCTTCCCGACAGAACAGGAGCACTGCAGATCCCCTATATTCAGTAGACCGAGCACTGTCAGACACAGGGATACCTAATGTGTATGTGTAAAAAACAAAAGAGACACCGAGCACACTATATAGTGTAGAATGTCTGATAAATTTTGGTGGAAATAACCAGAAGATTTAAAAGGACCAAATGGCCTCTCACCTGATGAGGTTGTGACAATCGCTCACAACTACGTTTGGGGTTTACCGTCAGGTGGAGGAGGCAGCACGTCTGATGGACACCGGCCAAGGCCAGGGAAGATAGAGTTTTCAATGAAATGGAAAGACGGCGCTCTCAGGTCACAACAGGATTTTATTCAAAAAGACAATGATGCACTTGAGTGCATCATTGTCTTTTTGAATAAAATCCTGTTGTGACCTGAGAGCGCCGTCTTTCCATTTCATTGAAAACTCTAATGTGTATGTGTGTCGCAGTCATTGTCTACTTTTATATGTATTCTAGAGAAAGGAGGGATTAAGAACTTTTATTTACTTTATTTTTTTTCACTATTTTATGGGAGATTCTATACATTATTATTGCGGCTGGTCATATATATATGTATATATATATATATATATATATATATATATTTTTTTTTTTTTTTTTTTGCTTGACTCGAGTATAAGCCGAGGGGGGCTTTTTCAGCACAAGAACTATGCTGAAAAATTCGGCTTATACTCGAGTATAGGTGGACAACTTAAATTAAAGCATAACTTCAACACACTTCTTTGGAGTGCTCCAGTTTTTGTATATCTATTTCGGATTGAGAACCTACTGGGAGCTCCCATAACCATTCTTAGTGCTGCACACACTATTATTACTGTATATTGGAGGAATAGGTACAGTATGAAGGAAAAAAATTACCAAAGAGTCACTTTAAGGCTGGATTCACACCATTGACTACGTTCTGGGTTTCCATCCCTGAATCCACTCGAAAAATGCAGACAGAGGGGCAACATGGTGGCTCAGTGGTTAGCACTGCAGACTTGCAGCACTGGAGTCCTAGGTTCGAATCCTGCCAAGGACAACACCTGTAAGTAGATTGTATGTTCTTCCGGTGTTTGCGTGGATATCCTCTCATACGTCAAAGACATATTGATAGGGAAAAAAAGTACATTGTGAGCACTATATGGGGCTCACAATCTACAAAAGAAAAATGTGGGGAGACTTTGCTCTTTGCAGGACTTTTCTCTGAGTTTTTCGGCATTATTCGGACGGAACCCAAGTGGACCCCACTATAGACAACCGGTTTTTAAATTAATTAGGTTTCCATTCTTTGAGTCCCCAAAGAATGGATCCAAAGAACATAAAACTGGACGCTAGTGTGAACCAAATGTAAATCCCACCGTACGATTTTGATTTGATCTGGATCCACATCTGTCTTTGCAGGAACGCACCATTTTTGCACATCCATCATTCCACTTTACATTAGGCTCAGACATACTTGTTGACATGACTAATATTATCCATATACTGAGCACAAAGGAGGGCGACGTAGAGATCACTTTCATTGTTTTTGGTGAAACCAATTTATTGGCAATGAAATTGATTGACGTGTGATTGGGTTTAGTTATTCACTTGAGTGGACATCATTGGTTTTATGAGATTGGAATCTGGGAGAAGGAATTGTACTTCTATAATAAATGTTTTTTTGTTAATAGATGGAAAACAATATATACCTGGATATGGATTTCTGAAAATGTGTTCAGTACTCCTGGAGTGTTACAAAAGACATGATTTTGACAGTACGGAACAAATGGCTTCTTATATGAGATGAAGTAGGCAAGTGGCCAGGTTTTCAGTATTAGCATTACACAATGACAGCTCCGGTATACTCATCCAAAATTGTATTTAGTTTCTCTGACTCATGAAACACATTTATTGAATTTTAGAAAGCTGCGGTTTGTAATACTCTGACACAAATACGCGTCCATGAGAACATTTTTGTTCATTTCCTTGACACCATATTATATTCAAGAAATCTAATATCAATCATTTTGCCATTAACCTCGTGTGCAACGCTTATTGAGTTTCCATGCAGCATTAAGCTTTGTCAAATGACTAAACCAAGTGTACTCCCCATTATCTTAAGACGATTCTGCAAAGGTCATTCATCTCAGCGATGGTGTTGTCATAAGGTTTAGGTTATTGGCATATTTTACAATGGAAGGAGTCAGAATGCAGTTATGTAATATGTTATATGTTACCTTGATATTCCACTTATTGTCTGGAAGCTTTTAACTACCTGGAGAGGTGCAGTGTAAATTTACTTAAAGATACAACACAGGGCTATGGAAGGGCTAAGTAGAACTTGCCTGGTTCTCACGCAGATCAGCTCAATTGAACTCACAGCATAGTAAAGCAAATAAAGCATTGATGGTGTCAACATGGCCCATAGTGCCCGGGGGCCCCATTACATCCGATGAGTTTCTATTAATGCAGATGGAAGAGCCCATTATTTTGGTAACAACCTAGGGAGTGATCCGTGTCTATGGACTTCATCACTACTCGCTGCTCTTAGTTCTTTGAGCTCCTCGTCCTTTTATTTCTTTGGCACTGGCATTGACAGGGTTATGTGCACAGGCACCAGAGCTGAGAGAAGGGACATTGAGCCATTATAGTGTATGGGGGCATAAGAATCCTATTTTACTGCATATTGGCATAATAAGGGGCAAATATCGAATTTGTGTGCATAAGGGGCCATTATACTGCATACAGTATCTGGGGGCATTAAGTTGCCTTGGTGACTTTACATTGTATCTGCATCACCCATCATCTTGCATGCTTGTGAATGAAGCACAGCACATTATTTTATTACATAGGTAACAATATGCTAAATGCAGTGGCGTAACTTGGAATGGCGGGGCCCTGTGGTGAATTTTTGACATGCCCCCCCCCCGACCGACCCGGATGACCTCGACCGACCCCCTCCTACGCATTCCTGCGCGTTCTATTATGTCCCATAGTGGCCCCTGCACACAGTATTATACCCCATAGTGGCCCCTGCACACAGTATTATACCCCATAGTGGCCCCTGCACACAGTATTATACCCCATAGTGGCCCCTGCACACAGTATTATACCCCATAGTGGCCCCTGCACACAGTATTATACCCCATAGTGTCCCCTGCACACAGTATTATCCCCCATAGTGGCCCCTGCACACAGTATTATACCCCATAGTGGTCCCTGCACATAGTATTATCCCCCATAGTGGCCCCTCCACACAGTATTATGTCCCACTGTGGACACCCATAAACAATTATTATATCTGAAAAGACCCCAGAGTATAATAATCGGAGACCCGGGGGAAAAAAACATAAAAAACTACTGTTTGTTACCTCCTACACTGTCTTCTCCGCTGCCATCCTTGCTCAATGATGTTGGACGTCACATGACCCGGGATGCAGGCCGGATTCATGTGACGTTAGAGACGTCAGAAAGGACGTCAGGAAGGAGGCCTGGCAGATCATGGAGAGGTAAGTAACAGTGTTTTTTATGTTTCTTATCTCTCCCGGTCTGCCAATCATTATACTCGGGGGTCCGAAAAGACCCTCGAGTATAATGATAGCAGTGGTAGCGGCTGTCACCGGGCCCCTAATGTCCCAGGCCCTGTGGCAGCTGCCTCCGCTGCTATGGCGGTAGTTACGCCACTGGCTAAATGTATAGGTTACTTTCTTATCCATTTGCTATTATCAAGATATTCTGGGCATGTACAGAGGTGGCAAAGTTTAATTTGGCACCTAATGCATTAAATACATATGTTACAGCAAATGTTGTGTGGACTCGGGGACCGCCCCTAGTGCTGCGAGAGAACTCATTTGCATACCAAAGAAAACTGGGATTGCTACCGAACGGCGGCGTGGAGAAGACATCTACAGGTAGGAGAAGAATAGACTTTCTTAAGGCTATTCCTATGTGTTAGTCAGAAAAAAATGTAATTTTAATGATAGAATCTCTTTAAGTGTCAATTTAAACTTTGCTGTACATTTTTTTCTTACTCTTAAATGGATAATTTATTTATTTATTTATGGTGTCTTATGCTCTATATTCGTCTAAGAGCGGGTTCACATCTGCGACCGGTCTCTGGTTTAGGCAATCCGGCCGGTTTCCGTCTTTTGCCCCACGAAATTGGACAGGAGACGGAAACCTGGTGGTCAGTTTTTAAACCCATTCACTTTAATGGGTTTGTAAAGGTGACCGCCCAAGTCTTCTGCCTGTCTGCGGGGAAACCATTTTTTTAACCGGACTGGCTAAGGCGGAGACCGGGCGCAGATGTGAACCCGTCCTAAGGCTCTGCTCACACCACAACATCTATTTATGTATTGTAGCCATTAACCAAAATATATTTAAAAAACCTGCTTCCTATTACCAGACACTATCCTGAATGGCAGCCCATTGCAAGGCAGGATGGACTTGACTGGTTAGGATCCAGGTCACAGGCTTCCAAGACCCAAACAGAGTTTGCTTGGTGGTCATGAAAACCTTAAGTGACTGCAAACAAGAGCTAGTGTGCTGGAATTCCTGACACATGTAATAAAGCTTAAGGTATAGACGAGACAATAGTCTTCTGCTGTATGCTTAATATCTATGCAGTACATGTACAGTACTATATCCATATTATTAATATTACATTGTGTTATTAGTGCATTTTCTGTAACCCTGAAAGAGTAGCAAACCTTAACTTGACTCAGCAAATGTTAAATTGACTTTTCGCAAGTTACATACTATTAATTTCAATGACATGTATCCCATTAATGTTAACATTTTTAACATTTTTTGTCTCAAGATAATTGCTACATCTGCACATTTTTTTTTAAATATGACTGTCAACATGTCTTTTGCGTACTATATGTCAATACTACCCTGAATCTTGTATTAGACAGCGATTGACGTGAACAAGGACTGAAATGTCAGCACTTAGATTGATGTGCGGATGATTTTCTACAAAATCTTCTATAAAGTGATCAGCCAGTGTGTAAGTGGTAACACTAAATGAGTTATTTTGCATGAAGTTGAATACTTTGGTTTATCTGAATATGTGTTAGCTAAACCAAATATATTTCTATCACAACATGCTAATAAAAACCATGAAAGTCAATTCCCCCTCCCTTGTACGAATAGGATAGATAGCATATCACTTTGTGATAACTTGTCACAAGACCATGCAGTGCTTAGAAAGGCAACTTGGCTAGTGATGCACATACAGTCCTATGAAAAAGTTTGGGCACCCCTATTAATCTTAATCATTTTTTGTTCTAAATATTTTGGTGTTTGCAACAGCCATTTCAGTTTGATATATCTAATAACTGATGGACACAGTAATATTTCAGGATTGAAATGAGGTTTATTGTACTAACAGAAAATGTGCAATATGCATTAAACCAAAATTTGACCGGTGCAAAAGTATGGGCACCTCAACAGAAAAGTGACATTAATATTTAGTAGATCCTCCTTTTGCAAAGATAACAGCCTCTAGTCGCTTCCTGTAGCTTTTAATCAGTTCCTGGATCCTGGATGAAGGTATTTTGGACAAACAATTCAAGTTCAGTTAAGTTAGATGGTCGCCGAGCATGGACAGCCCGCTTCAAATCATCCCACAGATGTTCAATGATATTCAGGTCTGGGGACTGGGATGGCCATTCCAGAACATTGTAATTGTTCCTCTGCATGAATGCCTGAGGATTTGGAGCGGTGTTTTGGATCATTGTCTTGCTGAAATATCCATCCCCGGCGTAACTTCAACTTCGTCACTGATTCTTGAACATTATTCTCAAGAATCTGCTGATACTGAGTGGAATCCATGCGACTCTCAACTTTAACAAGATTCCCGATGCCGGCATTGGCCACACAGCCCCAAAGCATGATGGAACCTCCACCAAATTTTACAGTGGGTAGCATGTGTTTTTCTTGGAATGCTGTTTCTTTTTGGACGCCATGCATAACGCCTTTTTTTATAACCAAACAACTCAATTTTTGTTTCCAAAATGAAGCTGCCTTGTCCAAATGTGCTTTTGCATACCTCAGGCAACTCTATTTGTGGCGTACGTGCAGAAACGGCTTCTTTCTCATCACTCTCCCATACAGCTTCTATTTGTGCAAAGTGCGCTGTATAGTTGACCGATGCACAGTGACACAATCTGCAGCAAGATGATGCTGCAGCTCTTTGGAGGTGGTCTGTGGATTGTCCTTGACTGTTCTCACCATTCTTCTTCTCTGTCTTTCTGATATTTTTCTTGGCCTGCCACTTCTGGGCTTAACAAGAACTGTCCCTGTGGTCTTCCATCTCCTTACTATGTTCCTCACAGTGGAAACTGACAGGTTAAATCTCTGAGACAACTTTTTGTATCCTTCCCCTGAACAACTATGTTGAACAATCTTTGTTTTCAGATCATTTGAGAGTTGTTTTGAGTAGCCCATGATGCCACTCTTCAGAGGAGATTCAAATAGGAGATCAACTTGCAATTGGCCACCTTAAATACCTTTTCTTATGATTGGATACATCTGGCTATGAAGTTCAAAGCTCACTGAGGTTACAAAACCAATTTTGTGCTTCAGTAAGTCAGTAAAAAGTAGTTAGGAGTATTCAAATCAATAAAATGATAAGGGTGCCCATACTTTTGCACCGGTCAAATTTTGGTTTAATGCATATTGCACATTTTCTGTTAGTACAATAAACCTCATTTCAATCCTGAAATATTACTGTGTCCATCAGTTATTAGATATATCAAACTGAAATGGCTGTTGCAAACACCAAAATATTTAGAACTAAAAATGATTAAGATTAATAGGGGTGCCCAAACTTTTTCATAGGACTGTACATGGGCATGTCCATCCAAGAGAGCAAGTAAGACTACCTAGGGGAGGCCATCTCAAATACTGACTGGTCCCTTATTTGGAAAAGGGTACCCAAGACTTCTGGGTGTGACGTACATAAAGAAAATTGTTAGAAGATATTGATGCAGTGGCATAACTAGAAACGGTAGGGCCCCGTGGCGAATTTTTCACATGGTCCTCCTCTGACCGACGCCCACCGAAGACCCCGACTGACCCCCCCCCCACACACATTCCTTCGCTCTCTATTATTCCCCTTAGTGGCCCCTGCACACCGTATTATGCCCCATAGTGGCCCCTGCACACAGTGTTATGCCCCATAGTGGCCCCTGCACACAGTATTATAACCCATAGTGGCCCCTGTACACAGTATTACAACCCATAGTGGCTCCTGCACACAGTATTATCCCCCATAGTGGCCCCTGCACACAGTATTATGTCCCATGGTGGCCCCTGCACACAGTATTATCCCCCATAGTGGCCCCTGCACACAGTATTATGCCCCATGGTGGCCCCTGCACACAGTATTATGTCCCATAGTGGCCCCTGCACACCGTATTATGCCCCATAGTGGCCCCTGCACACAGTATTATGCCCCATAGTGGCCCCTGCACACAGTATTATGTCCCATAGTGGCCCCTACACACTGTATTATGCCCCATAGTGGCCCCTGCACACAGTATTATGTCCCATAGTGGCCCCTGCACACAGCATTATGTCCCATAGTGGCCCCTGCACACCGTATTATGTCCCATAGTGGCCCCTGCACACTGTATTATGCCCCATAGTGGCCCCTGCACACAGTATTATGTCCCATAGTGGGCCCTACACACAGCATTATGTCCCATAGTGGCCCCTGCACACAGTATTATGTCCCATAGTGGCCCCTGCACACTGTATTATAAACCATAGTGGCCCCTGCACACAGTATTATACCCCATAGTGGCCCCTGCACACTGTATTATAAACCATAGTGGCCCCTGCACACAGTATTATAAACCATAGTGGCCCCTGCACACAGTATTATGCCCCACTGTGGACAGCCATGAACAATTATTATACTCGGGGGTCTTTTCAGACCCCAGAATATAATAATCGGATACCGAAGGGGAGGATACAAACATAAAAAATAACGTAACTTACCTATCTCAGGCTCCGCTGCAGTCCTTGGTGGTGTCGGTCTTCTTCAATGACGCAAACGTCAATGCAGTGTCAACCAGGCGGTATAAAATGTAACTTTTATTTTCTCGTCATAGCAGATGACAAAGCATTGTAGGTTCAAGCTACGCGTTTCGGAACTGAAATTGTTCCTTCCTCATGGCATACTAACCTCTCAACTAACACATGTTTATAAAACACAAGTGATTGATTGCCCCTCCCATAAAATTAACCCACAATGGTAAGTATACTTTGTACATCTCAGGGTGCGTTAACACGATGCAAGGTTGAGCGTGATCTGGCACGTATACCGCGTGTCAGAGTTTGCGTGCCGTAAAAGTTCCCATTGATTTCAATGTGAGTTAGGAGCATATACGCCGCATTATTTTGCGCCCGTGATTTTGCAGCTGCAATGTTACAACGACCCTGATATCTTTTCTCCATCACCTTGAGATCCTGATAGAAGCATTCGCCTTGTTCTTTGCTAACTGCTCCAAGATTTTCAGGGAAAAATCTCACATGCGAATTCAAAAAGTGAAGTTTGAGGCTCATCAGACATCCTGGATTTTGAATTTTTTGCAGCAGATTTTGAATGATTTTTTCGTTGTCTGGATCTTTGTGATTTCCAAGAAACTTGGTTACCATATGTTTGAATGCTTTCCATGCCTCCTTTTCATCTTTTGTCGTTGTCAAAGTCAACATCAAACATCAGATTTCGGATATCATGCTCAACGAAGGCACCTTCTTTAAGTTTTGCTGCTGAGAGGTGAGGAAATTTTTTGCTCAACTATGTGAAACATGGTCCAGTCTTAGGTAAGGCTTTCACAAATTGTTTCGTAATGCTTAACTTGATGTGAAGAGGAGGGAGCAATTTTTTTTTTTTTGGATCAACCAAGCTCCTCCGCGGAACATTTTTCACTTCAGGAGTAAGGGTTGGTTCACACTAGTGTTTGAATTCCGTCCGCAAGGAGTCTTCATGGAGACCCCCCGGACGGAATGCAATTGCAATTGCAAGCGATGTGCTTGCAAAGCACATGGAGCTCATAGACTATAATGGGCTCCGTGTGCTTGCCACGCACATGCGGACTCCTTGCGGACGGAATACAAGCGCTAGTGTGAACCAACCCTTAGGGATTGACGAACAGGCCATTCTTTTTTTATCCAATGAAGGTCACGAGCTCTACTGTCCCACTCGCACAAAAAACATGGGAATTTAGTAAATCCTGACTGTTGACCTAGTAGCATGCACAGTACCTTTAAATCTCCAGAGCACCCATTCATGTTCTGGATACTTTATCTTGTCTAGGATTAGTTGAAGATTTTCATAACTTTCTTTAAGGCACGCAGAATGAGCAGCAGGAACAGAAGCGTATTGGTTGCCATTATTGAGCAGAACAGCTTTTAAGCTTCTTTTGGAGGAATCAATGAAGAGCCTCCATGAATCTGGGTTCTCTCTTTCTATAAAAATACATTGACGTTCCTTCGACCAATAGATTTTTTTCTTGTAAATGTGAAACCAGTAGTTCTGAATTTTCTTTGCTAAGTCCAAGATCCCTCACTAGGTCATTCAACTCATCTTGGGAGAACAACTGGGGCTGAGCTCTCGAACCACATTCAAACTCTGGATCCCGTTCACCTTTCTGTCCATCACTTTCGGGAGAATCTGTATCCAAAGGCATCTCTAATAGAGATGAGCGAACAGTAAAATGTCCGAGGTTCGATATTCGTTTCGAGTAGCCCCTCAATATTCGACTACTTGAATTGAATATCGAACCCTATTATAGTCTATGGGGGGAAAATGCTCATTTCAGGGGTAGGCAACGTACGATCAAATTATACTTACCAAGTCCACGAGTGAGGGTTGGGCTGGATCCTCCGAGAAGTCTTCTCCGTGCAGCGTCCCCGCGGCGTCTTCCGGCTCTTCATTCATTCTGCCAGGTATCGGGCCTGGGCAGAGCCGACTGCGCATGTCCGCACTACATGTTATGTCAGTCCAGGTAGCTGCAACGGGGCTAAGGAGTAGCAGTAGGGAATCTCGCCCTGCACTACTCCCACTAGCTATCCCGGTCCCTGCCTCACGGGTGTGGGTCGGCTGTACTCAGGCTAAGCCTGACCCCGACAGCTCCTCTCTCACTGATTCCGTAGGCCTAGAGGGAAGTGGGAGAAGGAATGCCCTATAAGACCTCTAGGGACTGGAGACTAAAGGGGGTCACCCCTAACGAACAAGTGAAGCTGCTACTGACAGGGACTGACAAGGGTGTGCGCTGACTAACAACACAAGCAGCACACAGGAAAAATGTGGGAAAGGATTCCCCCAAACCAATATGGGAAGGAACCTTACACTAGGAAACAAACACAGGGAAACTGAGTAGAAATCAAAGGATAAGGCAATTCACTCACACAGTCAATTATACACAGAGGGAGGATTGGTGAACACAGAAGGGAAAACACACAAACCAACTCGTTCACCCAAACCTCCCAAAAACCAACCACGGAACTTCCTCTATCCCAGAACACCACCTACTCCTCCTGCTAAGGCCTAGCTCTGTAAAAGCGACACTCAGCACAGAACCATGGGAGGCATGGGTTTAAATACAGAGTAGAGACTACTCCTCCCAGGTGCAAATGGGAGGACAGACTAATCAACCAGGAGATAAAGCTGCCTACCATCAGTGCGCACGTGCAAGTCAGAAGGTGTGCACCAATACTCACGACAGGACAACCCCGCAGCGCCAGGATGCCACCCCAGACACTGCGCAGCCAAAAACTCCCCAGGTAAGAAAAATAGAAAGTAAAGAACCTAAATACTCCTAACAGGATCCTCCCCTCAAGGAGAAGACTCCGGATTCTCTAGGAGCATCCTTCTTCGGGAACTCCTTGTGGAATTTCTCCACGAGTCTGGGGGCTGACATATCCGACTCCAGGACCCAAGAATTATCCTCAGGACCGTATCCCTTCCATGCCACCAGATACCGTAGCTTCCCCCGAACATATTTGCTATCCAGAACTCGGGATATCTCATACTCCCCGGACTCAGAAACTGGTGGAACCTTAACTGGAGACGTTCCCTTCTTGGCCTTCTTTAACAAGGAGACATGGAAGACCCGGTTTATCTTCCACCTTTTAGGTAGTTGCAGCTGCGCCGCCACTTCATTTACCATCTTGATGATCTTAAAAGGACCCACAAACCTGGGACCCAGCTTCTTGCTAGGAACCTTCAACCTGATATTCTTGGTGGACAACCAAACCATCTCACCAGGGAAGAACTGCAACTCTCCTCTCTTCCGATCCGCCTGGACCTTAGCCTGGTGCGACGCCCGCACCAGATTCTCTCGGATACGGGACCATACCCCTTGCAGCTTTTTAGAAAATAGCTCCTCCTCCGGAACTGGGGAAGAAATGGAAGAAAATACTCCGAAAACAGGATGTCTACCACCGGAGCAAAAAAAAGGTGTGGTACCTGTGGCATTGGAATCATGGTTGTTTAGGGAAAATTCTGCCAGGGGGAGAAAGGCAGCCCAATTATTCTGGTTCTCTCGAACAAAACACCTCAAAAACTGTTCCACATCCTGATTCTTCCTCTCTGTTTGTCCGTTAGACTCTGGGTGAAACCCGGAGGAAAACGACAGTGTAACTCCCAACCTGCTGCAAAAAGCCCGCCAGAATTTAGCCACAAATTGTGGTCCCCTGTCCGAAACGATTTCCTCAGGAAGACCATGCAACCTTACAATTTCTTTAATAAACGCCTCTGATAGTGTCTTGGCACATGGCAGCCTGGAAAACGGGATCAAATGGCACATTTTCGTGAAGCGGTCAACGACTACCCAAATGACCGTGAAACCCTTAGACACCGGAAGGCCCGTGATGAAATCCATAGACAGATGAGTCCAAGATGCCTTAGGAGGTTCCAATGGATGTAGAAGACCGTGGGGACGGGTATGCGACGCCTTGGCTCTTGCACAGACCGAACAATTTTGAACAAACTGCAAGACCTCCTTACTCCACCCTGGCCACCAAAAATTCCTAGACACCAATCTCATGGTCTCTGAAACCCCCGGGTGACCAGCAAGAACCGACTCGTGACACTCCCTCAGGAGACTTTGTCGGAGAGTATTTGGGACAAAAAGCTTGTTTCTAGGTATCTTGGAAGGTGCAGCGTGTTGCGCTTCGATCAAGGCCTTTTCCAATTTCGCGCCCAATACTGCTACCACCACTCCATCCCCAAGAATAGTGGCAGGCGCCTCTCGTTCCTCCTCAGTCGACATATACCGGGATAAAGCATCAGCCTTAACATTCTTTGAACCCGGCACATAAGTCACGGTAAAATGGAACCGCGCAAAAAATAGAGCCCATCTGGCCTGCCGTGCATTTAATCTCTTCGCCGACCCAAGATAAACCAAATTCTTGTGGTCAGTAAATACCTGGACTGGCCTTCTGGCCCCCTCCAGGAAATGACGCCAATGTTCGAACGCTAGTTTTATTGCTAGTAGTTCCCTATCTCCGATGTCATAATTCCGTTCAGAGGCAGAAAATTTCTTAGAAAAGAAGGCACAGGGATGCGTACCCTCCTCGAACTCCTGAGAAAGTACTGCTCCCACCCCCACCGAGGAGGCATCCACCTCCACTCGGAAGGCCAACCTCTCATCCGGCTGTCTCAAAATGGGAGCGGACGAGAATCGCTTCTTCAGTTCTTCAAACGCAGCTAGCGCCTCTGGCGACCACTTAGCACAGTCAGCCCCCTTCTTAGTCAAGTCTGAGATAGGTTTCACAACCTCAGAAAATCCCTTGATAAACTGGCGATAATAGTTGGAGAACCCCAAGAACCGTTGGACCGCCTTTAGGTTCTCGGGTCGCGGCCACTCCAAGACTGCCCTGACCTTCTCAGGGTCCATCTCAAACCCCTTGTCCGATAGGATATAGCCAAGGAAACATAATTTATTGACCGCGAACACACATTTCTCCAGCTTAGCACTTAATTGGTTAACCCTCAGGAGATCTAAAACCTCTCTCACTCTCTCCCAATGAGTCTCCAAATCCGGGGTGTAAATGAGTATATCGTCCAGATAGACCACAACCCCCCTCCCTATGACGGCACTTAGTACACCATTAATAAAATTCTGAAAAAACGCAGGCGCATTGGTTAGACCGAAAGGCATCACAAGATTCTCAAAGTGTCCTAGGGGTGTGTTAAACGCTGTTTTCCACTCATCCCCCTTCTTGATTCTCAGCAAGTTATACGCCCCACGTAAATCTATTTTACTAAACCAGCGGGCTCCCGTAATCTGGCTGAATAGATCCGAGATCAACGGAATGGGATAGGGATTCCGCACCGTGATTTTGTTAATCTCCCTAAAATCCAAACAAGGGCGCAACCCTCCATCTTTCTTCTTTACAAAGAAAAACCCCACTGCTACTGGGGACTTAGATGGGTGAATATGCCCCACCTCTAGACTCCCCTCAATATACTCTTTGAGCGCCTCCCTCTCCGGAATAGTGAGATTGTACAACCTTGTCTTGGGTAACACTGCATTTGGTATAAATTTAATCGAGCAATCATAGGTGCGATGTGGTGGTAATGTCTTGGCTGCCCTTTCCTCAAAGACCTCCCTGAACTCACATATTTCTTGAGGCAAATTGTCTATAGACAAAGACATAACGGATATGGGCAGACATCGACCATTACACCCCTGCCCCCAAGAAACTACTGACTCGGTCTCCCAGTTGATAATAGGGTTATGCTGCTTCAGCCAGGGCCACCCCAAAACTACTTGTGCTGGTAACTTAGACAACAAGAACAAGTCAATCTCTTCCCTGTGGCCACCCACAATAAACTCCAAACCCTCCACCTGTTTGGAGATGACAGCTTGCTGTAGAGGGGTCTTATCAATAGCCCACACCGGTATCTGAGACTCCAAGACCAAAGGACTCACCCTTAATTGCTCACAAAACTCTGAGTCAATAAGGTTGACTGCCGAACCACAATCAACCAAAATCCGGCACTTCTGCCCATTTACCCATCCTTCAAGGGTCAACCCGGCAGTCTGAGTACAGGAAATATGCACACCTCCCTCCTTAGTAGGTTTTCTCCCTTTACCCTCAATAGACCTGGGGTTATTACTCTCCTTGGCGAACCATTCTCTGGAGGGGCATACCCTTGCTACATGTCCCATCCCTCCACACACAAAACAGCGTACTGTGCGGGACCCTTCACTCTTGGGTCTTGCACTTCGCACAGTGGCCCCAATCTGCATGGGTTGGTCACCCGGGTCCTCTCTAAAAACAGAGAATTGAGGAGGGCTAAGCCCCCCAGGACTCTTGTCTCCACGCTCCCGGAGGCGCCGTCCAACTCTAATTGCCAGCTGCATGGCCTCATCTAGATCTCCCGGAACAGGGTGAGAAACTAGATGGTCTTTAACCTGGTCCGAGAGCCCTGTCTCAAACTGACTAAGTAGAGCGGGGTCATTCCAGTGTACTTCTGCTGCCCACCTACGAAACTCTGTGCAATATTTCTCTATAGCGTGATCCCCTTGCACCACACGTCGTAGGTTATACTCAGCCGTGCGTACCCTGTCTGGGTCGTCATACAGTAACCCCATTGTGGAGAAAAACGCCTCTACAGTTAGTAAGCAAGCTGAGTCGGCTGGTAACGAATGTGCCCAGATGAGGGGATCATCTCTCAATAAAGTAATAATAATCCCAACTCTCTGTACCTCAGAACCGGAGGAAAACGGCCGTAGCCGGAAATACAAAAGACAGTCCTTTTGAAATCGGAAAAAATCTGACCTCTTACCTTGGAAGGGTTCAGGTAAGCTGACTTTTGGCTCCAGAGGCCGACCCACAGGGGCGCTACTCACCTGCCTCTGTATGCCCTCCACCTGAGAGGCTGTGTGTTGAGCCAACTGCTGTACTTGAGATACGCCAGAAGCTTGGATGGCATCCATTCGTAGCTTGATCCCCTCCATCTCAGTGGAAATCTGCTGCACCGCCTGGTACAACTGTTTCAGGTCCGTCATAATGCAAACAAACCTTTTTTTTTTTTTTTTTACCGGCTGAGTGTACTGTTATGTCAGTCCAGGTAGCTGCAACGGGGCTAAGGAGTAGCAGTAGGGAATCTCGCCCTGCACTACTCCCACTAGCTATCCCGGTCCCTGCCTCACGGGTGTGGGTCGGCTATACTCAGGCTAAGCCTGACCCCGACAGCTCCTCTCTCACTGATTCCGTAGGCCTAGAGGGAAGTGGGAGAAGGAATGCCCTATAAGACCTCTAGGGACTGGAGACTAAAGGGGGTCACCCCTAACGAACAAGTGAAGCTGCTACTGACAGGGACTGACAAGGGTGTGCGCTGACTAACAACACAAGCAGCACACAGGAAAAATGTGGGAAAGGATTCCCCCAAACCAATATGGGAAGGAACCATACACTAGGAAACAAACACAGGGAAACTGAGTAGAAAGCAAAGGATAAGGCAATTCACTCACACAGTCAATTATACACAGAGGGAGGATTGGTGAACACAGAAGGGAAAACACACAAACCAACTCGTTCACCCAAACCTCCCAAAAATCAACCACGGAACTTCCTCTATCCCAGATCACCACCTACTCCTCCTGCTAAGGCCTAGCTCTGTAAAAGCGACACTCAGCACAGAACCATGGGAGGCATGGGTTTAAATACAGAGTAGAGACCACTCCTCCCAGGTGCAAATGGGAGGACAGACTAATCAACCAGGAGATAAAGCTGCCTACCAACAGTGCGCGCGTGCAAGTCAGAAGGTGTGCACCAATACTCACGACAGGACAACCCCGCAGCGCCAGGATGCCACCCCAGACACTGCGCAGCCAAAAACTCCCCAGGTAAGAAAAATAGAAAGTAAAGAACCTAAATACTCCTAACACTACAAGCAGGCCCGATGCCTGGCAGAGTGAATTCAGAGCCGGAAGACGCCGCGGGGAAGCTGCACGGAGAAGACTTCTAAAGGTAGGAGAAGAACCAGCGTTGATTGGCCGACTGTATAGCATTCGGCCAATCAATGCTGGTTCTGCATCGAACTTTTACATTCGAACAGCGAGTGGTACTTGATCGAGTATGAGTATTTCGAATACCGTAGCATTAGATCGAATACCTACTCGATCGAGTACTACTCACTCATCTCTAATCTCTAACAATACAGAGGGTTGAGGCACAGGAATGTCTTCGCTGTGAGGCGCTGGATGAATGGCAGATGGAAGGTTTGGGTACAAATTATTCTTTTTGTTCTTGGAATTGTAACCACTAACGTCAGTGCAGCAGACATAGCAATCATTAAGGTGATCTCTCTGTTCCCTCCAAATCATCGGGATGCCAAATTTGAAAGCTTTCTTCTTTCCTTTCGACCGTCTTCTCAAATCTTCAACACAAATACAGCACACTTTGTGAGGTGCCCAAATCTTGTCTTGATGTCCAAATCTAATGCCAAAGTAGGCAAATACACTCTCTTAAACTCAGACACAGGCCGCTGGTTTTTATTAACAGTAAATTCACCACATATATAGCAAAAGGAATTTGGAGATGTAACACAACCACGAACGGCATGGGATGTCATTTTAAAACATCGTGAATGAAAATATAATATAAAGCAGGAACAAACCTTATAAGATAAGATAATCCTTTAATAGTCCCACAGTGGGGAAATTTCAGTATGTTACAGCAGCATAGTAATACAGATACAGGATAATACACAGTAATATATTACAGACGTAGGCACACATAGCTGAGAAGAGAAGATATACTAGGAGTCCATAGCAGCTAAGGAAAAACGGAGCCTCAATATTCAACTACTCGATTGATTATCGAATCCCATTATAGTGTATGGGAAAAAATGCTCATTTCAGGGGAAACCACTATTTGACTAAAGGAGAGTCACCAATTCCACGATGTGCACTCACATCTCCCCGCCCTATACCCGCCCACACTCTCCTAAGCCACAACAAGCCCCACCTACTCCTATCATCTCTAACACTAGCCTAGGGAGGTGGGGGCGCACATGGCGCTCTGAAGGCATGTCAAAGAGAGAAGAGGATCAAGAATGGGGATCTGTGCAGGTAAGTGGACACCAAGGGGGCTAAGTAGCGGGGGGATTTTTTTTTAATCACTACACAAGTGGAGTTCAAAAATTGAAACACATTTTGGACTCCATGCTGTGTAGTGAATAGGATCGTTTTTAAAATCCGATCTTCGATTATTAAAAAAAATCCCATTGACTTGCATTAGGATCGGAATTGGGATTGGGATCGGGTTCGAATGGAAAATGATTGGAAATTGGATTTTAAAAATGATCCTGAAATTTCAAGATAGGCTACCCTAGCTGCCAGCTCTCCCGACTAGCAAACACGAGCCTGCTGCAGAACCAGCGTTGTCAATGCTGACAATCAATGCTGGTTCTGAATCGAATCTTTACTGCGAATAGGAGTAGTATTCGAACGAGTACAAGTATTTCGAATACTGTAGCATTCTATCGAATACCTACTCGATCGTATACTACTCGCTCATCTCTAGTCGCTACCTCTGTGATTCCAATATAGATGGCTGCACACCAAGGGCTAGTGAGATGTTGGTGTAAAACATCAGAGGGTCAAGCAAAGAGTGGTCAGATATGGACCAAAGGTCTGTGACAAGCAGCAGGAGAGCAAGGTGATAAGCAAGCCTAAAGTTCAGGACTGGCAGCTCAGGTTCACAGGTTCAGGACAGGCGGAGATCATAAGCAGAATGACAGTAGAACTAGAAGTGAATCTATACCAAAGTAAAGGGGCCAAGGTATGTAAATGAGAATTATGTACAACATTGTAGTAATAAGAAACCCAGAATTTATCATACAAGATCCAACATAGCTCTGGCACTGTACTGAGGGCTTAGCACTAGGGTTGAGCCGATCTTGACTTTTCAGGATCGATTTTGAAATCCGATTTCCGATCATTTTTCATTTGAACCCGATCTCGATCCCAATTCCGATCCCAATGCAAGTCAGTGGGATTTTTTTACTAATCGGAGATCGGATTTTAAAAACGATCCTATTCACTATACAGCATGGAATCTAACAATTGAAAGCTTTAATTGTTAGAATCCATGCTGTGTAGTGATTAAAAATTCCCCGGCTACCTGAGTCCCCCTTGTTGTCTACTTACCAGCTGCTACTACCGATCCGCGCTGTTCTCGCTCCTCTTCTTTCTACTGCGCTTGTCTTCAGAGCACCGTATGTGCCCCCACCTCCCAGGCTAGTGTTACTGATGCTGGGAGTAGGCGGGGCTTGTTGTGGCTTAGGAGAGTGTGGGCGGATACAGTACCCGCCCACACTCTCCAAAGCCACAAGCCCCGCCTTCTTCCTAGGTCTGTAACAGTAACCTGGGAGCTAGGGGCGTGCATGGACCGAGAAGAGGCAAGAAGAGAACAGACGGAGAGTGGCAGCGGCAGGGGCGTAACTACCATAGAGGCAGCGGAGGCAGCTGCCACAGGGCCCGGGCCATTAGGGGGCCCGGTGACAGCCGCTACCGCTGCGTTTTTTTTTTTAAATAGTCCATTACGGGCCCCATTCACTTGCCGATCCTGGCTGGGCCGGGATCGGCAAGTGACACCGCAGGCCCCACAAACACTATCATTATACTCGGGGGCCAAGCCATTCCTAGTTACGCCACTGGGCAGCGGTAAGTGGACTTGTCTATCGACTCTTTATTGTATACTCAGCTCTGCTACATCTGAGATGTAGATCTCAGATGTAGCAGAGCTGATGAGTATAGGAATTAATGGATGCCGCCGGCACACAGCCTGTGCCGGCGTCTGGCCGCTTAACCCCCTGCGTGCTGGCTGCGTCCATTCATTCCTACGGAATAGCAGGGAGGAAACAGAAGAGTAGATACCATCCTCCCTGCTATGCCGTAGGAATGAATGGACGCAGCCGGTGCGCAGGGGGTTAAGCGGCCAGACGCCGGCACAGGCTGTGTGCCAGTGGCATCCATTCATTCCTAACATTGTTCGCTTTTCCCACAATGCTTGGCCAGTAGCAAAGCATTGTGGGAAATAACCTCCGACGTCGATCCTTCCTAGAATTCCGATTGCGATTGTGAAGTTTACCCGATTGGCGATCGGAATCCGATCTTTTCCGATCCTGATCGCTCAACCCTACTTAGCACAGCCAATACATAAAGGACAGAGCTATGTGTTTCTGGCTCAGTTCTCCATATAGCGGATTGTTGCCTGTCCAAGATTTCGGACACCTGCTGATCTGACAACTAAGCCAAAAAATAGCTCTTTTATGTTAAAGTCCTGAAATGTGCTTATATAGAACTACAGTCCTATGAAAAAGTTTGGGCACCCCTATTAATCTTAATCATTTTTAGTTCTAAATATTTTGGTGTTTGCAACAGCCATTTCAGTTTGATATATCTAATAACTGATGGACACAGTAATATTTCAGGATTGAAATGAGGTTTATTGTACTAACAGAAAATGTGCAATATGCATTAAACCAAAATTTGACCGGTGCAGAAGTATGGGCACCCTTATTATTTTATTGATTTGAATACTCCTAACTACTTTTTACTGACTTACTGAAGCACAAAATTGGTTTTGTAACCTCAGTGAGCTTTGAACTTCATAGCCAGATGTATCCAATCATAAGAAAAGGTATTTAAGGTGGCCAATTGCAAGTTGTTCTACTATTTGAATCTCCTCTGAAGAGTGGCATCATGGGCTACTCAAAACAACTCTCAAATGATCTGAAAACAAAGATTGTTCAACATAGTTGTTCAGCGGAAGGATACAAAAAGCTGTCTCAGAGATTTAACCTGTCAGTTTCCACTGTGAGGAACATAGTAAGGAAATGGAAGACCACAGGGACAGTTCTTGTTAAGCCCAGAAGTGGCAGGCCAAGAAAAATATCAGAAAGGCAGAGAAGAAGAATGGTGAGAACAGTCAAGGACAATCCACAGACCACCTCCAAAGAGCTGCAGCATCATCTTGCTGCAGATGGTGTCACTGTGCATCAGTCAGCAATACAGCGCACTTTGCACAAATAGAAGCTGTATGGGAGAGTGATGAGAAAGAAGCCGTTTCTGCACGTACGCCACAAATAGAGTTGCCTGAGGTATGAAAAAGCACATTTGGACAAGGCAGCTTCATTTTGGAAACAAAAATTGAGTTGTTTGGTTATAAAAAAAGGCGTTATGCATGGCGTCCAAAAAGAAACAGCATTCCAAGAAAAACACATGCTACCCACTGTAAAATTTGGTGGAGGTTCCATCATGCTTTGGGGCTGTGTGACCAATGCCGGCATCGGGAATCTTGTTAAAGTTGAGAGTCGCATGGATTCCACTCAGTATCAGCAGATTCTTGAGAATAATGTTCAAGAATCAGTGACGAAGTTGAAGTTACGCCGGGGAAGGATATTTCAGCAAGACAATGATCCAAAACACCGCTCCAAATCCTCAGGCATTCATGCAGAGGAACAATTACAATGTTCTGGAATGGCCATCCCAGTCCCCAGACCTGAATATCATTGAACATCTGTGGGATGATTTGAAGCGGGCTGTCCATGCTCGGCCACCATCTAACTTAACTGAACTTGAATTGTTTGTCCAAAATCCCTTTATCCAGGATCCAGGAACTGATTAAAAGCTACAGGAAGCGACTAGAGGCTGTTATCTTTGCAAAAGGAGGATGTACTAAATATTAATGTCACTTTTCTGTTGAGGTGCCCATACTTTTGCACCGGTCAAATTTTGGTTTAATGCATATTGCACATTTTCTGTTAGTACAATAAACCTCATTTCAATCCTGAAATATTACTGTGTCCATCAGTTATTAGATATATCAAACTGAAATGGCTGTTGCAAATACCAAAATATTTAGAACTAAAAATGATTAAGATTAATAGGGGTGCCCAAACTTTTTCATAGGACTGTATAAGCATAGTCAGATAGCCGGGTTCACAGGAATAAAACACATTTTTCTTCTTCCTGATTGGTGCCACAAATTGCTGAGACATCAACTTTTTCTCTGATATGATAATAAGCTGTTTGGTGCAACGCGGGCATCACCATGTCTGATCTCGCCAAGGAGCTATACTTTCCAGCACCCGGTCCCTCCATCCCTGCTATGACTGGCATGTAGAGCACCTGGGCCTGTTAGCCATAGCAGGGAGGTTGATCATTGGTGTAATGGTGTCCCCCTTGTTGTCCCCAACAGCTCATTACCATATCATGAAAAAGCCAATATCTCAGGAACAGAGGCAGCTATCAAGAAACAGAAAAGAACATTGTATTCACAGGAACCCTGACTATCTGACTGCACATAGAGTTCCATAAGAATTATTCTGATGACAGACTCCCTTTAAGTTAAAGGTCCACTTTAAAGCTACATTTTGGTTCTTTGCATGTGTTTACATGTAAGCCTAGGAACATGGCGACTCTCCAAAAGTTTATTTTTTTGTAACTCTGGTTCTAATAGGCATAAGGAAACTTAAAATGCATATGAAAAAGCAGTCTTGTGGATGACACAACGCATTATTTAAGCCTGTGTAGAAGTGTATAAAGTTTCTGATTCGCTGCCTCTTTTCTCATTATTGTCACACTTCAGTACTGTGATATCATTACATTTAAATTCTGCCTGGATACCTTCATGTTTCTAGCAAAGCCACTAATCCAGTTCACTGCCATCATGAATTTATCAGATCTGTCTTTTTTGGCATTCAGAGCCGAAGTGAGACCGTCACTGGTCCAGTCTGGCCAGAAGAGGGCGCTATTGTCAATCGAATGCAATGCTGAGACGGGAGAAAATACATATTAAAATCACAGCTGTTCCCATAATCATTATTTAGGGTTCTCTTTATAGACTGCCAGCGACGTCAGTCAATGCTTCTTTATATTACAAGAACCAGAAGCCATGGCTTCATATCATTTAGAAAGGAATAGGGGGATACAATTTTTTTTCACGTCTAGCTTCACAGTTCACGGTATCTCTTGACAGAATGAGAACATGTTTTATTTTTCAGCGTTTCGCATGTTTTATTTTTATGCAGAAATAATTGTATCCTGCTTTGTGTTCTGTAGGTACATGAAGGAACATATAGGTACATATATGTAGTAGAACACAATAGTTAAATAAACTTTCAGTATTGTGCAATTTTTTAAGATTTTAATATTATTATATTAAACCATAGGAAGCATGATATAAGTGTATTATTTCCATTAAAGAAAGATAGTTTATACAGAAACAGCAAATTCCACAGCACATCGTAAAGCACAAAGGTCAAGATACGGGGGCAATATGGTGGCTCAGTGGGTAGCATTGCAGCCCTGGAGTTCTGGGTTCGAATCCCGCCAGGAACAACATCTGCAAGGAGTTTGTATGTTCTCCCCGTGTTTGTGTGGATTTCCTCCTATTCTACAAAGACATATTGATAGGAAAAAAAATGTACATTGTGATCCCTATATGGGGCTCACAATCTACATAAAAAAAAAAAAAAAAGACAAGATATTTCCATTCACTGTATACCAATTCTGGGTATGATCAGTTCCTAAATGCAATCATAACCAACGCAGGCATCAAGAGTCCTTTTACATTGATGCATCCATACAAAGCTGTCACTTACAGTAAGGCGAGGCATTAGTATATCCACACCATGCAAAAATTATACACTAAAGGGTTAACACTAGAGATGAGCGAACAGTAAAATGTTCGAGGTTCGATATTCGTAGCCCCTCAATATTCGACTACTTGAATCGAATATCGAACCCTATTATAGTCTATGGGGGGAAAATGCTCGTTTCAGGCATAGGCAACGTTCGATCAAATTATACTTACCAAGTCCACGAGTGAGAGTGGGTTTACAAGCGGACATGCGCAGTCGGCTCTGCCCAGGCCCGATGCCTGGCAGAGTGAATGAAGAGCCGAAAGAGCCGGAAGACGCCGCGGGGAAGCTGCACGGAGAAGACTTCTAAAGGTAGGAGAAGAACCAGCGTTGATTGGCCGACTGTATAGCATTCGGCCAATCAATGCTGGTTCTGCATCAAACTTTTACATTCGAACAGCAAGTGGTACTCGATCGAGTACGAGTATTTCAAATACCGAGTCACCAAGTCCACGATGTGTTTTATCATAAATGATAAAGCAAGACATAACTAGAAGTGAATTCCCAAATGGACACAACGGACAATTCATAATATGATATATGTTTATAATTCTGTTTTGTTTTTTCAAACACAAACACCCAGATTACTTAGGCGATTTACTCGAAATTCCAAAATAACAGGAGCGACATAACAGAGTTGCAAGAAAAGATGCTCCAGAATTGTTATATTTTTGGGGAATGCCATTTTTCACTAAATATTTCAGGAGGGGTAACAAGTCCTTTATAAAAGGGTTTTCTGAATATTACAAGATACGTGTCTGTTAGATGTGTTATCAAGCTGACGAAATACAACAACATCGAAACAGCTGTCCTTGGCTGAGAGACTGTACCTGGTATAATCCCAATGTCATTGCAAACAAAGGCCTATGAGAAGGTCAGCATGATGTTAAAGGGAGCGCCCTCTATTGGTTTGCTTGACTGAGACTCTGTCTTCCTAATTACATCATGGAAAACAGACTTGCACATTCTCAGTCAGCGCCCTCTATTGGTGTGCATACTTGAGGCACTGGCATCCTAATTACATCATGGAAGTCAGATTTGCATATTCTTCCCATGTTAGATGTGTTATAAGTGTCTGGCTGGACTCCGATCACTGGGACCTCCACAAACTATGATAATGATGGTCTCATGTACCCCCATAGGAGAAAGGGAAGATTCCATTTCATTTAAAGGTATGATGATGGAGTGAACCAATGTAACTTGGCTTCTCTTTCATAGTCCCATAGAGATGCATGGAGCTGTAGCCACCACAGGGCCACATATAGTTTCATAGAGAAACTTCATTTTCTGTTAGACACAGATGGAGTTTTCCTGTCCAAAGCAGCAGGACAACCAGCTATGCAAAAATATTGTACAGTCTATACAACAGCAAAATGATAGGAAATGAAGACTATTTAGAAAGTTTCTTAACTTGGTTTTTAAGAAGAAATGTATTATTATTATTATTATTATTATTATTATTATTATTATTATCATCATCATCATCATCATCATCATCATGAATTCATTGCCTTTAAGACTATTGTGATTAATTTACAGGATAACTACAATTTACAACAAACCTGTATGTTACTGTCCATGGTCTTGCAATACTTATAATGATTGCTTTCAAATTTTCTCCCAAAAGGATCATCCCAGTTGCAGGTAGAGTACCCCCATGACTTTTCAGTGACTTATAGGTATTGCCATAGATCCCAAGAGATTTTTGAAAATGGTTCCAGAAAGTTAAATGGTTTTCCGCTCCCTTCATTAAAAGTAGATACATTAAAGTTCTAGTGTTTGTGGTTCACATCGTAACATCATAATGATAGACTTTCATACCCATAGCAAAAACTTCAATCAAGTCAATTAACCACATCCCATATCTTGTCAATTAATTTGTTAGTGAGAACGCCAACCAACGCCGTTGTGATAAATGAATTTGAAACAAATATATTACCTGTCATCCTGAGCATGAATGGCGCCGAGGGTTCACGTCTATCCAACCTTACTGTATAATTTATACTGATAATAGGTGTCTGTCATGCATCGTATAATTTGCATAACTTATTGTTCCATCTTCATTGAGATCATTATGACAATTAAATGAAAAGTCTATTCATTGTAAATTATAATATAGAAAATATCAAATAGAGAGTATGGACAGGACAGAAACAGCAGGGACAGCCATGGAGCGCTTGGTACAACCCCCTGATGTTTCCATAGAGGACACAAGACTGGGAATGGTTAAATGCTTAATTGCAATTAGGTAGATAAGATAAAGAAATCGTCATGGTTACAGTCTATTCCATGGATTTTTTCAAAATAGACTTTAGGGACCTGTCAATCAATGGGAGAGATAATAAGGCTGCGTTCACATTTGTAATGAAGGCACAGCCTGTGTTTCTCGGATTTGACGGGAAAAATAAATGCAACATACAATGGTGTTCTTATGGAAAATGACCGACACAATGATGACACTCACTTGTAAGTCAGCAGTGTTCATTGGTCATTGGTGGTATCTGTCATATAATGGCTCTGGGACTGTGTTGAAACTTTTAATACAAAGACATATTATAGATGTGAACAGAGTCAGAGCATGAGAGTTAGTGATGGTCCCCTCATGTGATTTCTATTACAAATGTAGTATCTGTAGTATCTGCCTCAAAATCCTGACCAAACAAAACGGCTCCCATTGATTTCAATGGGAGCTAGTCATTTGCTTTTTCTGCAAGCGGTCTGTTCCGGCTCCCGGAAAAAAGAAGTGACATGCTCATTCTCCAGGCGGATGGCACAGCCGTTTAAGCCTCGGAAGACACTCCCTCCCGACTAGGCCCATTCATTTAGACCTAATCCAGAGCGGAGTTCTGCGACTGGATGCCAGTACACTGCACCGGCATCGTTTTTTTTTTGGTCCGGAATCTGAGGCAGGATCCACCTCAAATTCCGGACCAAAAAACTCCGTCTGAACTCAGCCTTACAGTTCCAAAGTGATTCACTGTTGTAGACGTTATTTGGCATTGAAATCCAATTGCAGATCTCAATTCCCAAGAGGCATTCTGACAATGCTGAAGGTGTCTACTTTAAGGGTGAGTTCACACGGAGTAAAGTGCCGTGTGATGTGGCACGTAGACGCCGCGTGAGATTTTGCGGGCCATATACGCTCCCATTGATTTCAATGGGAGCCGGGATCGTATACACGGCGCTATTTTGCAGCCGTGATTTTGCGGCGTCTACGTGCCACATCACGTGCCACTTTACTCCGTGTGAACTCACCCTAAGAAAATATATAGGTATGGGGGGGGGGGGGGATGATTTATCCCTTTCCAAACTGTGAAAATTGCTCTGTCTACCAGAGGTGCAAAATTTCCAGAGACCCTTGTCAGTTAAAGGGTTAAATATTTCCCCCTGAAAAAAAGTTTTCTTCATTCACGGGATTGACTTTGTCAGTAAAAGCAATGCAAAACACTGTGGACGGTCACAGCTCAAACTGCTCTATTGCAACACAGACAGTGACTCACAGACACGTGTCTCTAATGTATTTTCACGGCGCAAATCGAGACAAATCGCCTTAAGGATCGACCATTCTGTGGTACCCCACAATTACCCCTTTCTCAATATCAGACAACTCTGCACTTTGTGGCATCTTACATGCGACTAATGCCAATGCTGTTTCCTATATAACGGCGGAAGGCGTGACGTACATCATAACCGCAGATATCTTCATTGGCCTGGGTGTCCAAATACTTATTGGTAGACAGTGTACGGATACTAGAACATCTCAAGAGTCGCTCGCAACTTGCATTCCCTTGCCTTAAGCAATCCTAAATAATATACAACCTATAGCAATGGCTTTCTAGATGGCGTCTACCGCATCTCATTTATGAAGTGAGAACTCAATCTCCCGTCCACTTGAGCGCAGGCATTTCCTTCCGTATACAAATACCAGTTTGTTAGTATAATAACGGTTTGGATATTTGTTTTATCCCACAGAATAATTCCAGTATACGCTGAATAAATTTGTGTCAGCAAGTAAACCATATTATTTCATTTTATGTCATTTCCTCTGCTGTCTGCATAAACTTTAAACATATTTAAGTCTTGTGTCTTTGATGCAAATGTTGTTACCATAAATTCATATTCAAATGATGTCCTTGCGCCAAACACGGCAAAGCAAAAATGAAAAATAAGCAGAAAATGATCCATGCAATTATAGCATGTGGCTGGAGTAATTTGAGCTCATTTTATTGATCTATAGATCCACGTTCAAAATAACATTCTCTAGCAAATGAAGCAAAGCAGAATGAGCAAACTGATTTATAGCTGAAATGACTATGTATATTAGCCTAATGTCACTGTATACGGCCCCGTCTGCGGCACATACTTGGAGTGCAATGATGCAATTTATAGTCATGCTGTACTAGAACAAAACCTGTTTTTAGCAAAAAAAATTCTAAGAAAATTTGCTCTTCGGGTATTTGTGTTATGGATGAGTTTTGCTATTTCTTTATACATTATAAGACCAAAGTATGTGAACACCCTTCCTACATATTAGGTTTCAGTCACATAATATCAAGCACACAGCCCTGCAATGTCTATAGACCACCATTGTAGGTAGAGATAACCAAAACCATTCTGATGGAACCAGGTTTGGCCTGAACTTTTCAAAAATTTGGGGTTTGAAAAAACTGTCATTTTTGGCCAACATATGAGGGAATGGGGAACGTTAAGAATAATACGTGACCTCAGAGATTAGGCAGGTTTTCCCTTAGGTTGAGTTCACGCCGAATTCGCCTCAAAATCCTAACCAAAAATCAATGGGAGACGGTCATTTTTTTCCAGGAGCAGTTTGATCCGGCTCATGGAAAAAAGAACAGACATGCTCATTCTTCAGGCCGAGTCGTCTCGCGAATCCGCCTAAAGACACTCTCTCCTCCCGACTAGGCCCATTCATTTGGGCCTAATCCAGAGTGGAGTGAGCGACTGGATGCCAGGGCACTGCACCGGCATCCAGTCGTAGCTACCCGCATTTTGGACCTCCGCCTCAGGTTCCGGACTAAAAAACCTTGTGTGAACCTGTCCTTAATGCTATACAAGCATCCCTCATGACATGGGGGAGGTTATTATGAGAAATTGTAGAGCAGTCACTGATGACTCATAGGCAGTATAAAAAGCCTAAGGAGGAGCAGAAGGGGTCCATTTTGTGGGGTGAGATTTTAGAGATAGGGTCTTAGATAGACTGAGACAGATACAAAATATACAGAAAATGCAGTGTGAGGATTCTGGAGAAATGTAGTGTTAGGAATAGAGAAGAAGGCTTTGATTTAATTATTAGAGATAGAAGTTTCTCTGTATGTCTGGCACACCGGTATTCTAGTGGTAAAGTCTCTATTAGAGAGCTAGAAAGGGGTTAAATAGATTCCCCACAGTCCTCAGAGTGCACACAACTTTTTATTAACTTGTCAGAATCAAACTTTTGGCATAAACCTAAATCTACCCTTATAAGGGTCACTTATGTCTAGATGTAACGTACATTGTACTGAATAGTTAATGGAAGTGTCTTTAGTTATAGGATCCCACTTGGGTATAAGTCAGTAGGTGAAATTTCTGCTTTGATAGAACTGCTTCAGTCGACTGTAAATGCATTTATTATTGTGAAGAGAAAGCATGGAGAAGTAACAACAGCTCCGCCATAAAGCAGTATTCCATGCAGATGACAGAGCAAGGCTGCCTAATGCTGTCATATGGGGTGATACAATTATCTATCTTCTGTTGTATCATTTACTACTGTAGTTCTAGAATGTGGAAGTGACATTGATCAGACCTTTCTAGTATTAGTAACTCTGAGAGTGGTGTGTCTGAGGTGTACTTGCAATGTTCCAGAGAAAGCAATGTCTTGGGTGACGTCTTAGATAATAGCTGGTCTTCCCACTTTTAACCTCATCGCACCTTGGTGGTATAGTGAAGATGGACATTCCCCTGTATGATGGATGGTGCAAGTTTACTCCAAGGAGCACCCTAGTGCGGGTCTTCTGGCTATTGATGTTTTGCAGTCTCCTTGGGGTAATCTGCAAGCAATACACAAGAAGTTGGTTGACTCCTTCCACCTTCTAGAAACAGCACAGTGGATGACACTCCCATGTACTTGAACGATGCAGCAGAAATGGAGTGGCATGTTTTCTCTCAAAGGCACAGTAATAAACTAGTACAGCACAAGACATAATAAAACATTAGTAAGTATTAAATACCAGCATTTTACCACTAGGGGCATCCTTGTGGGACACTACATACTTAAGGATGGTGCAAACACATAGGATGATACTGAAGATTAATTTGAACAAGGGTTTACTTATGAAGAAGTAATTGGTGAGATACAAAGGTCATATAAAATCCTAACAAGAGGTAACTAGTGATGATGGAGCAATCTCTCAATGAGAGTACATCAGGAATAGAAGGGAGACATTGCACAGGACACTTTATACACCATTCATTCCCTTGTAGAACTTAATCTAAAGGGCTTTTGCTTGTAGAAACAGCTGCAATCCAGTGAAAGGGTAGATGCCTACACAATTATAATATATGGGGATGAATGTTCAAAGTCGCTTGTAATCCACTAGACTTTCTACTGTATTTCTCCAGCAATAGGGTTGCAGGTGGTATCACAGCATAACTCATACTTGCTTGTGTCTTATGATACTGCTCAATCTCAGTACAGTACTACATATTTGTATTCAGATGTTTCCCTTACTCTGAGGCATCTTTTGACTATAGGCTGACTGGTCTCTATTAGAGATGAGCGAGTAGTATTCCATCGAGTAGGTATTCGATCAATTACTAAGGTATGCGAAATATTCGTACTCGGTCGAATACTACTAGCTATTCGCAGTAATTATTGGATTCAGAACCAGCGTTGATTGGCCGAATGCTGTACACTGGCCAATCAATGCTGGTCAATGCATTCCTATGAGAAAAAGTAAGCTCCCTCGTAACCGCAAGCTGCCAGCTCTCATAGGAATGCATTGACCAGCGTTGATTGGCCCATGTACAGCATTCGGCCAATCAACGCTGGTTCTGCCGGAGGCTCACCCGTGAGGAGGTGGAGTCTAAGATCGGGACCCCATCAGTCTCCATTGTGGTCCAATCTTAGACTCCACCTCCTCACACAAAAGCCTCCGGAAGAAACGGCGTTGATTGGCCGAATGCTGTACACTGGCCAATCAACGCTGGTTAATGCATTCCTATGAGAAAAAATAAGCTCCCTCGTAACCGCAAGCTACCAGCTCTTATAGGAATGCATTGACCAGCGTTGATTGGCCCATGTACAGCATTCAGCCAATCAACACTGGTTCTGCTGGAGGCTCGTCTGTGAGGAGATGGAGTCTAAGATCGGACCACAGCAGTCTCCATTGTGGTCCAATCTTAGACTCCGCCTCCTCACAGACGAACCTCCGGCAGAACCAGCGTTGATTGACCAAATGCTGTACACTGGCCAATCAACGCTGGTCAATGCATTCCTATGACAAAAAAGTCAGCTCCCTCGTAACAGCAAGCTGCCACCTCTCTCGACTAGCAAGGCTGCTGCAGGCTCGTCTTTGCTGGTTGGGAGAGCTAGCAGCTTGCGGTTACGAGGGAGCTTAGTTTTTATCAGCGCAACTGCAAGCGCTGTGCAGTTAAAGCGCACGGACCCCATAGACTATAATGGGGTCCGTGCGCTTTAACTGCATAGCGCTCCTCCTAAACACTCTCCTCCTGCTACTCGTAGACTTGGTGACTTTCCTTTAGTCGAATAGTGGTTTCCCCTTAAACGAGCATTTTTTCCCATAGACTATAATGGGATTCGATATTCGATCGAGTAGTTGAATATTGAGGTTCTACTCTAAACGAATCTCGAATCTCAAATATTTCACTGTTCGCTCATCTCTAGTCTCTATACACTTCCTTACGCAGGTCTCCCATGGGTGTCATTATCTGTCACCAGTCCTCTTGGTATAATCAGTCCTGGAGCAGTATACTTTGTAACACTGTGTTTTTGTTGAAGTTTGCTCTTGGTTACTACCAGGGGTGTAACTTGAGGGGGGCAGAGGGTGCAGTAACATCAGGGCCCAGGAGCCTTAGGGGGCCCATAAGCACTTGTATCAGTATTGAGATTGCAGTTTCCATCTGGTCCATAAGCCAAGGAGACCCACAGATTACCCTAACCACACAAAGGTGGATTAAACTCCTTAGTATCTGTAACCATCACTATCAAGAATTCGCTGTACTGATGAGGTAGGGGGCCCCGGACAAAAGATTGCAGCGGGGCCCACAAGACTTTATTACTACTCTTCTGCAGTTACATGATGCATCCTACCTAAGTTGTCCCGATGGAGTTGCACCAATCTACTATCTATTTATCTATCTATCTATCTATCTATCTATCTATCTATCTATCTATCTCCTATCTATCTATCTATCTATCTATCTATCTATCTATCTATCTATCTCCTATCTATCTATCTATCTATCTATCTATCTATCTATCTCTCTATCATCTATCTATCTATCTATCTATCTATCTATCTATCTATCTATTATATATTTTGAGGCTACACCTAATTTTCAATAGGAATCCTCTTTCCACATTATATCCGTTTCATTTATTTGTAGCAAAACTAAAATGTTATCAGCTTTATAATCTCCCTTTAGTATAAGTGAAATGTTTATCAAACTCAGGTAATCCGTATGGAAACATTATTGACAGCTTTACAAATATTATTCATGTCATTCATTTATTTATTTATTTTTACTTGTCATTACTTCATTTAGTTTCCAAAACCCACATTTCCTCCCAATTAGACAGCCGCGTTTGTATTGCGGCATTATTCTCCATACCGAGGAGCGTAGCTGAGAAATGTACACTGTTGGGTGCTTTTGCTCCTTGCTTTCTTCTTGCCAGCAATTGTCTGTCACTGTTTGTTATATGCTTGTTTGGAAAATATGAATAACTCTGCTAATTAATCTAGAAGCTCGACATGTATATCAGGAAGGAAGGAGTATAATGAAGTATTTTAGGGCTCAGATGCAAAGCGAATACACTGGGTATGAATTATTGTAGATTGAGCACATACCGCTCCCAACGCAGATAAAACTGAGCCGTCTTTTCTCCTTGTCAATAAACTGGATGCAGTTGCAAATTCATTATGCCACAACACACAGCAGCTTAAAGAGAACTCGGTTTAATCAATCTCAGATTTGTTTATCACCCCATTGTCAAGAAGTTCTCCAGTAAATGTCTCAATTAAAGATAAAACTATTATAATGTATTACATTGTAGCCTTGGCTATATAGACGATGGCCAATGTGCGTTTTTATGTCCTAAGGGTGAGGATAGACTTTACAATTGAAGAGAAAATGCTGGAATTTCTAGTTAAAGCTTTAGATCATATACATTTAGAATTTGTAGTAATAATTTAAGAATTATGTAAAATGTCCAGTATATCTATTTACAAGCAGTAAATATTAGGCTACATTTACATCTAGTTTTATCCTACACTAGAGCTTTCCATTGGTGGTAAAGATTTGGATACCAGAAAATGTCATTCTGAGTGATACCGGGGCAAATTTATGAACTTAAATGGGGCAGAAGAGTCCATAGGATTCAACTTTACACTCTGTTTCACCTGCCCTCCATTGAAATTCATAGGACTTCATGTGGTACAGAAGTCAACTATGCCTTTCAGTCCAAAGATCAAACCATGATAAAGCGGGGCACCCCATAGAACATTAGCAGAAATAAAACCTATAAAATAAAATAATCCTTTAATAATCCCATCATGGGGACATTTTGGTGTGTTACAGCAGCATGGATAATACAGATACAGTAATAATAAACACAGTGGCGTAACTAGGAATGGCGGGGCCCCGTGGCGCACTTTTGACATGGGGCCCCCCGACACCGAAGATCTCGACCGAGTGCCTCCTACACATTCCTGTGCGCTCTATTATGACCAATAGTGGCCCCTGCACTCAGTATTATGTCCCTTAGTGGCCCCTGCACACAGTATTATGTCCCTTAGTGACCCCTGCACACAGTATTATGCCCCATAGTGGCCCCTGCACACAGTATTATGTCCCATAGTGGCCCCTGCACACAGTATTATGTCCCATAGTGGCCACTGCACACAGTATTATGTCCCATAGTGGCCCCTACAGGACTAAATACTGTCACATCACCTGCTGACCGCTATACCAGGACAATTGTGGATAAAAAATCTGGTCATGTGCATTACAATTTAGTAACTCCATGTGCCTCATATTAATAGAAGTTAACCCCATCATGTCCCTCACATTAACCCTTGTGTACCTCACATAAGAGTTACTGATATGTGAGAGACATGGAGGTAATAATAAAGTATCTTCATTACTATTACCCCCATATGTCTCACATATTAGTAACTCTTATGGTGAGGCACACAGGGGTTAATGTGAGGGACATGATGGGGTTATCTGCTATTTATATGAGGCACATGGAGTTAATAAAACAAAAGTAATCACACCAAATGCCTGACATTAATAAGTAACCCCAGTATGTACCTGTGTACCTGATATTAATAAGTATAGTAACCCCAGTATGTACCTGTGTACCTGTTTTCTTTCTTTAGTTTCATTTTCCTGGAGCAGCTTCTTCTTCTTCTCTTGTGTGCTGCTCGGCAGGGATAAGCCCCGCCTCCTGGGCTCTCCTCAGCCCTCTCATTGGTGGGCAGAGGACAGGCAGAGAAAAGGAGGGGGGGGAAGAGGGGGAGGGGGAGCGTCCTGAAGCGCTGAGAGGAGTCAGACTTGCAGCTCCTGTGTGTCAGCTGTTGCTGCAGCTTTGGGGCCCCCTGTTGGTGGAAAGTATTCCACCAACAGGGGGCCCCGATCATTATACTCGGGGGTTCGAAAAGACCCCCGAGTATAATGATAGCAGCGGTAGCAGCTGTCACCGGGCCCCTAATGTCCCGGGCCCTGTGGCAGCTGCCTCTGCTGCTATGGTGGTAGTTACGCCACTGAATAAACAGTAATATATTACAGAAGGAGACATAAGCTCAGAATAGGAGAAAAAATATTAGGAGTCATAGCAGCTAAAGAAAAAATAAAAAAAGAAGACTTAAGAATCATTTCGTTCTCTGTGTGGAGTGATCTTCGCTCTGTCTGATGTAAATTATGTAGCCTGATTACGGTTGGGAGGAAGGATCTCTGATAGTGCCCCTTCTCACACTTGGGGTAAAGTAGTCGGTCACTTACAGTGCTACCAAGTGCTGTCAAGGTCCCATACATGGGGTGGGATTTGTTCTCCCGCATGGAGCTCACCACGGAAAGTATCCTTCTGTCACCCACCACCTGCACTGGGTTTGGGGGATCCCCAGGACAGAGCTGGCCCTTCTAACCAGCCTGTAGAATCTACTCTCTGGTTAATATACTGCTCTCCCAGCAGGCTACAGTGAAAAAGATGGCTGAAGCAACCAAAGAGTTGAAAAAGGCCCTAAGAAGTGTCCCCTGGACTCCGAAGGTCCTCAGCCTCCTGAGCAGGTAGAGCCTGCTGTGACCCTCTCTGTGCAGCGCCTCCAGGTGATCGGCCCAGTCCATATTATTATTGAGGAGCACATCCAGATACTTATAGGTCTTGACTATCTCAATGCCTGTCTCCTGAATGTCCACCGGATTCGGAGCACCCCTCCGCTTACTAAAGTCAACCACGATCTCCTTGGTCTTCCTGACATTAATCCTGAGGTGGAAGCACATGAAGGACCACTAATAGGGTACAATGAGCAGAATGAAAAAGAACAATTCATAATGAATAACAGATCTGTCCAAAATATCACAATGCAGAATAATGTGACATTGTATAAAGAAATATAATATGAATAAAGTCTTAAAGAGAGTCACAATAACTCAGCATATAAACCTATCCCAGCAGAGAGCTAGTTTATGATCACCTGAATCAAATGGTGTTTTTCCCCTTATGAACCCCTGTGTCACAGAATCGCCATTTGAGCAATTCCCCAGTGCTACTACTGAAACCTGGGAGGAAGGGAAAGACAGAGACAATGAGACCTATAACTGGACTCAGCCCCTGTCCTTACCTAGTTGCCTCAACAGTCCTAATGACAGGGACAACTTCTATAAATAAGTGAAAACACAGAAGGTGGACAAGACAAGAAAGAAGAGGAGTCAGCAAGCCAAGAGTCAAAGCCAGAGAGAAAAAGCAGTATTAAACCGTATTCCATAAGAGTAACAAAAAAAGCCAAAGGTCAGAGGTCAGTAATACAATACAATAGTAAAGAGAACAGTTTAGTAAGGACAGAGTCACAATAGCCAGCAACATGTGTGGGCTGATGACCTGTTTATAGGAAGTCCAGAACCAACCCCAGGCTTGATAGGCAGATAAGCTGTCAATCACACAGGTAAGGCTAAGATTAACTATTTGAGTATCAGAGGGAAACATGGTGCAAGAGATGGTGAGGTGGAAAATCAATTCAGAGATGAAGCAATAGAGCAGTGTTCAGACAGAGGCAAAAAACCAAAAGGAAGGAATCATGACTGACCACACCTCCTGCGCTGCAGTGTGCAAGCGGAGAGAGGCGCAGAGACCCGAACAGGAAAAGATGTTACACATGTTAATTCTTTTGAGCAATGAGGGTGTCACCATTAGTCTAAAGGGTAGACGGCTATGTTGTCACAGAGTTGGTGGGCATATTGACAAAAACAGGAATGGAGGCAACAAAATGGAAAGCATCGTAACTAGAGATGAGCAAGTAGTATTCGATCGAGTAGGTATTCGATTGAATACTACGGTATTCAAAATACTCGTACTCGATCGAGTACCACTTGCTATTCGAATGGAAAAATTTGATGCAGAACCAGCATTGATTGGCCGAATGCTATACAGTCAGCCAATCAACGCTGGTTCTTCTCCTACCTTTGGAAGTCTGATCCTCGCTGCGTCCCCGCGGCGTCTTACGACTCTGAATTCACTTTGCCAGGCATCGGGCCTGGGCAGAGCCGACTGTGCATGCCCGCGCTACAAGAAAATGGCCACTTTGATTGTTAGTGGCCATTTTCTTGTAGTGCAGGCATGCGCAATAGTCTCTGCCCAGGCCCGATGCCTAGCAGAGTGAATTCATTGCCGGATGACGACGCGGGGACGCTGCGCTTAGAAGACTTCTCAGAGAATCCAGCCCGACCCTCACTCGTGGACTTGGTAAGTTCAGTTTGCTGGAATGTTGCCTACCCCTGAAACGAGTATTTTTCCCCCATAGACTATAATAGGATTCGATATTTAATTCGAGTAGTCGAATATTGAGGGTTACTCGAAACGAATATAGAATATCGAGTATTTAACTACTCACTCATCTCTAATCGTAACCCATTGAGCTGGGTTGATATGCATTCCATAGCAAAGCAATGACATCCCAAAGATATTACCGGTGCACTCTTTTAACCTATGCTGGGTGCATGGAAAACTATGGACACATTTGGTGTTTATGTTGTGAGCTGTCCATGTGTAATCACCTAATGTGAAACAAAGTGTGAACAGTCCCTTACAGGTCTGTTTACCAAAATATATTCATGAGTTAGTAATATAACAGAGTTACGCTGGGTTCACACCTGCGTTTGGGGTCTCCGTTCTATGGTTTCCGTCTTCTGCATGCCAGAAGACGGAAACCATAGACCGGGTCCGGCCGTGCGCGGCGGTGAGCGTTTTAGGCTCTCCGCCGCGAAACCGGATTTTTTTATCCGGACACAGAGTACTGCATGTCCGACTCTGTGTCCGGATTATAAAACCCGGCTTCGCGGCGGAGAGCCTAAGACGCTCACCGCCGCGCACGGCCGGACAGCTCTCTCATCCATTCAAATGAATGGGTGAGAGAGACTCCTGCAGGTTTCCGTATCCTGCCTGTGTTTTAGGCAGGAAACGGAAACCTAAGTACGGAGACCGGGCCGCAGATGTGAACGAGCCCTTATAATATTATTGACGTCCTTTTACATCAGACTTGGACATTTTTGAGCTGATTTTGACGTGCTTTATTATGTTTGTATAAAACCCTTTTTTGCCGCAATTGTAAATGATAGTATTTTCTATTTATCATAGAGTGTAAATGCTAAGAACACAGGTTAATGAGGTAACATTCTAAATTATACAGTAGCTTTGCGCCGTTCCCTGTAAATTGGCTCTCGCCTGTAATTTTCCCATTAAAATTTCTTTTTTAAATATTTACAAATTTTATAACTACACAGAAATTGTAGAATTACAGAATGTAAGCTGAAATATTTGCCCTCTGTCCAGATATTCTCTATTATATTTTTGAGAAGCTGAATATTTAATGAGCTTTAAACAAAATATAATAATAGATAACAGGAATCTGAGCAAACACATAAAACAGTATAGCCATTAGTATAGTATATTAAAATATAACATACAACACATTTATTTAACCCCTTCCTGCCATTTGTTTTTGAGTCCCCGCCATTCAAAAACTATAACTTTTAAAAGTTTTTTGTTCATAGAGCCATATGAGAGCCTAATGTTTGTTGGGCAAAATATATTTTACAATGGAACCATTAAGTTTTTTTTTTTTTCATGTAGATTGTGAGCTCCAATATGGAGATCACAATGTACATTTTTTTCCCCAATCAGTATGCCTTTTGTAGAATGGGAGGAAATCCACGCAAACATGGGGAGAACATACACACTCCTTGCAGATATTGTTCCTGGCAGGATTCGAACCCAGGACTAGAGCGCTGCAAGGATGCTGTGTGAACCACTGAGCCACCGTTTTGCCCCTGGAACCATTTAGTACTCTGTACAATATACTGGGGAACTGGAAAAGAATTAAAAATTTGGTAGAATTGGAAAAAAAAACTGTTTGTGCAACTTTTTTACGGGCTTTGATTTTATAACATTCACTGTGCAGTCAAAATGAAATGTCAATTGAGTTCTATGGGTCGGTATGATTACAGGGATACCAAATTGATATGTTTTTATAAGTTTTAGTCCCTTACAAAAACAAGTTGTTACAAAAAAGTTGTTATATTCTGACACCCGTAACTCTTTTATATTTCTTTGTACGGGGATGCATAAGCCTTCTTTTTTTGTGGGGTCAGTTGTACTTTTTATTGATACCAATCTGGGGAATGTCTATTGCTTATATTGCCTTTTATTAAATTTTTTTAAGAAAGGTGAAAAAGTAAAAAAAACTTTGGTTCAGCTACATATGGGAACATTTTTGGATACAGAGATATCTAATGTGTATGTGCTTCACGTTTTTTTTTTTTTTTGTTGCTTTTATATGTGTTCTAAGGAAAGGGGGGATGATACTTTTTTTTTTTAAATTTTAATTATAAGACCCCGAAGGGACTTAGAACCCAAGGGGGTTGGAATAATAATAGAGCAGCCTGTAATGCAAATGTATGCCAAACAAGCCTGGGAGCCTTCAATAGATCATGTTCTGGGGGTTGGTAATTGTCTGCAAAATGGTGCTGCCAGTAAAATGGTGCTGGGGGAATATTGCCCGCAATCAGTATGGGCACTCATGGCAGACATTGCAATCAAGTCTCTCATATATATTATCCTGAATGGCCTCCATATTTGAATGGTACAGATGTAGAGGACCTTTCAAAATTTCCAGCAACTCCAATTGTCTATCTGTCTGCTGCCCTACTGATTCCAGCACAGTTGTAATTTTTTCTCTAGCTCTCACCATTCTCAAGCAATCAGTGCAATTAGTGATTGACGCTCTAAATCACACCCCTTGCTTGCTCCTGCCTGACACCGCCCTCATGACAGTATTGAGCTTAAATAGCATATCAGGCACCAAAACTAACAGCATTGATTGCTAATAAATAGTGGGGGCTAGAGAAAAAATCCCAACTGTCCTCCCAATACATAGTATAAGATAGTATGACAATAGAAGTCAAAAGGAAATATCGTACACTCCAGTAGCCACATTACAACCCCCCATCCCCCGCACCACCATGTTGGCTTCCCCAACTGTGTTTATTTTCTATGTGACCAATTTTTACAATTAAAACAGAATTTATCATGATAGATGGAACGTTCTAAAAAAGCAATGTTTTATTGGATTAGAAACTGGCTAGATGTTTTACAGTTCTCGCTATACTTTTAATGAAGTTCCACCACACTTTCTGTTCTATTTGATTCATTATTTCATGTTTCTATTTCAATAGAACTTCATTAATTAGTGCGACAAAATAGTAAGAAATGTAGTTACAGGCCTAAAAGATAAAAACTTCTAAATTACAGATTTTCACATCCCTTGCACAGGCGATAACTCAATGTTTGTAAGAAACTTTGGGTCATCCAGTATGACTTTATATGTAAGAAAGGTCATGAAGTTCATTGTGCCACCTCATGACTGTCAGGAGTATTGATTTGAAAAGTTTTAATGATGTGGAATTTCGGCGATATGATTCATTTCTTTAGGAGTCCTTGTTCTGTCTGTCATTAGAAAGACAACAATTACTGGACATTATCCGATGATTCAGTCAAACAGGACTTTGCCATAGAGAGTTGGTCGTAATGATAATTAACGATAATAAAGATGCTTATCGATTCTGAAGCGGAAGCTCATGAAGGATGTATATGATATGTTTAATCATAATACAGATGTAGCGGAGCTGACAGTGTCATTTGTGCAATTCATATTGGTGCAGATAAACTAATACTATCTAATTTTTAGGAAGGGACAAGACAACTAGACAGTCCTAAACTGCTCAGGATTTTACAGTCTCAAATGCTGTTTGAAAACCTGGCATACCTTTAGGATGTGTTCACATGAAGTTTTTGGCAGCGGATTTTGACGTGGAATCCATTGTCTTTACCAACCCATGGTTTTAATGGACATAAATTGGACATCAAATGATTTACATCCATTAAAAACTATGATCCATTGATGTATATTGGGTCCATGTGTCCATCATAAGTTAGACCATGTCCGTTTTTTCGTAACATGTATTATAAGTTTGAGTTTCCAGCTGAAAATCTTACAAAATTTAGGCATATTATTTGGAGCGTAGTCAAGTCCTATCCACCTATTGGATCAGGCACAGAAACTTTTAGAAAGTGCCCCATAAATCCACTGAAAATTAAGTATAAAGCATGTACGCCAGTTTTTTGGCACAAATTATGGAATTCTGGGACATTTTCATTAATTTATGTGCCTCAGGATAGGAACACCGGAGAGACTTACTGCTAAAACAGCGGTTACCCATGGACCCTGCAGGACTACAAAGACTGTAATGGGGTCTGCCGGGTGTCCACCAGGTATTCACCATTTTTATATTGAAACTGGCGGAGAGAAATGTCCTCTGTGCAGGATTTTTCTTTGTATCGATTTCTGTAGGTTTCTGCGGCACAGTCTCTAATGTGAACTTAGCCTCACTGAGTTTGTTGTTACAGTAATTAGAACTATTTATTTAACAATTAGGGTTTTCCTGAAGTTTTCATTTATTAACTGTGTCGAGTATTACATGGAAGGCACTGGAAAGCTTCAGAGAGGCCACTGTCCATCGTATTTCTGATTTGTGGGGATCCAACGATTGGGTGCCACCATAGTCATACAAAGTTCTATACTAAGAATAGGCCAATACTTGAAAATGTCAGAAAACACCTTCACAAGAGTACCACAAGTGATATTCATAGCATATGCAAGAAGGTTGATACCTAAAATCAGAAACTAAGGTATTTTAGTATGTTTTATTAACTTCACTTACTAGAAGCCCTGAAATAAATGAAGGAAAGGGCTGGATGACTGTCTAATGTTTATGGGGGCCTCCAGATTTTCCCTGGTTATATGTTGTTCAGGGATAGGATTGGACATGTTATAATACTCCCAGTATAGATATGCTTCTGTAGGAAGTGTCTGGCAGTGTCTTACTTCTTTCACCATATCCAGCCAACTATTTTTGTATACGGCTGGTGGGAGCGGGAGGAAAGACTGTTGGCTGAACCAGTGCATGGCTAATGGCTATTGAAGGTTTTCGGTTACCTTTACACATTCTATTAATATTAATTTATGACAAAGTAGAAGAAGATGTGAATCACAGCAGTCTTTCACTTACAGTCTTTCACTGTTACATCTGAGATTGGACCACAATGGAAACTGCTGTGGACGGATCTTAGACTCCGCCTCCTCCTGCAGAACCAGCGTTGATTGGCTGAATGCTGTATTCTGTATGGCATTCGGCCAATCAATGCTGGTCAGTGCATTCCTATGGGAAAAAGTCAGCTCCCGCATATCGCAAGCTGACTGGGATCCCGACCAGATGGAGCCCCAAAGAGCTGGGTGAGTAACATTTCCCCCTAAATAAAGGTAATCCCTAGCTAACCCTGCCTGTACATCTATCCCTGTCTCACAGTCACATACTTCACAGTCCCAAAATAAATTAATATTAAATCCACCATCGTCTAAAGTGGAGGTCACCTGATTTTGTCCGCCAATTCCTTTTTCCGATTTTTTTTCGATGCCTCCATTGTCGCAGTTCCCGTCCCACCTCCCCTGTGCAGTTATTGGTGCAAAAAAAGCGCCAGGGAAGGTGGGAGGGGATACAAATTTTTACTGCGTTTGCGGCCTTGTGTTTGATTGGAATCGAATACCTCGAACGGCCTGATATTCGATTGAATATCTATTTGATCGAATGGTGTTCGCTCATCTCTAATAACAACATCTGTTGTAAATTATGATGAAACATTTTCAAGTACCCTATCAATGAATTTCAAACTAACAGAGGAAAACTCACAGTCACAAGGGATATCTTCTACTTTTGAGGACTTGTTCTGTCCTGCATTACACTAGACTGCCTATTGATTTGAATGGACAAGGTGTAATACTTAATTAGTCCAGTGGTGGCACTGTAGGGAACTTGAACACTTACTGTCAGGTTTGCCCACAGATTACAAATTATAAGTTTGTTGCCAAGGGAAGCTTCTAACAATTAGGGTTGTACAAAATGGGGAACCCCTTGCCTCAGTAATCACAATGGATATTATCATTGTGGATATATTTTATCTTTGGTTATTAAATAGGGTGTAAGAATGGGTTATAAAACCTATATTTACCATTCTTGACCTTAAACTTTGGAAACCATAGGAAGTGACTGACCATCCATCATATCATATGCTACCAGTGTTGTCAGTACATAATCAGTTTAATACCACTATACGATAACAACATAAGTCACAAATATACTCCATCGCCTAAGCAGAGATGAGAAGACGGGCAGTGATTACATCTAGTAATGAGTTCATTATTAAACCATCATTGTTCTTCTCTTAGTGAACCAGTCAAGTGAACCGGTAACCTTGGCTGAACGTACAACATTGAAGAGAGAATTTGCATCTGCTAATGTCATTCTCTCTTTTATACAGTATTTACATTGTGACTTGGTGAATTCTGAGAATTGTACTTTGTATTGTGTAATAGTCTATGAACCTATGTAAGTACAGAACCTATACAATCTAAAGCTTGTTGTGCCTGGATGTACTACATATACAGTATGGTGCACAAACCCATAGCACATTGCTCATATAGTGCTATAAGGGTCATGCCTTGTGCCTATGACTGTATACAAAGACATACCAAGGTTTTACTGATGAATACTAAAGAAATTCCAAGCATAATCTAGTGTGTGAGCAAGAAGAAAGGGAACGATGGAAAGGAGTAAAACTAGAGATTCCAACTACAAAGGATTTAGTTGTAGTCTATATTAATAAAGGTACAAGACTCTGCATAAGGTCTATATATACACCAAACTGTTGGGGAAGGCCTGAATACTGTGAGAATCACATTGGCAATGGTCCCAGTGGCTAGAACGCAACAAACTCCTTCAACACTCCATGTGGGCCGGTGCAGTGCTGAGGTGCCTAATGGTCATAGTGTTTCCCCACGACAAGTCCTTATTGTGGTCAGCCTTCCTGAGCTTGATGGAGGATGGAGTTCCCATGATGGTCATATAGGAATAAGGCTCAGGAGACAAGAGGTTTGTAGTTACAGGGTAACTTGTGTTTTTACTTTGGGTAGAACAAAGTTAAACAGCATCCAATTCTGGAGTGCAGTTATTATAATGTTACCACTGTAGGTTGAGCTTAAGCTGGTAGTTGGCACATCTGGTGAGAAGACTGTATTTCCATTGCTGAGGCAATCTCTACTTCTCAAAACTCTCTCACAAAAGTCCATCAAATTTCCACATTTTCCCATTGCGGGGTGTAGCTCAGCAGCGGTAATGGCTTTGTGGCCCATGTAGCATTTATTCTTAGATTCTAATCTGACTTACATTCCCCTCTTTAATAGAATTGAGCGAACAGTAAAATGTTCGAGGTTCGATATTCGTTTTGAGTAGCCCCTCAATATTCGACTACTCGAATCGAATATCGAGCCCTATTATAGTCTATGAGGGGAAAATGCTTGTTTCAGGGGTAGGCAACGTGCGATCAAATTATACTTACCAAGTGCACGAGTGAGGGTTGGGCTGGATCCTCCGAGAAGTCTTCTCCGTGCAGCATCCCCGCGGCATCTTCCAGCTCTGAATTCACTCTGCCAGGTATCGGGCCTGGGCAGAGCCAACTGTGCATGCCCGCACTACAAGCGGACATGCGCAGTCGGCTCTGCCCAGGCCCGATGCCTGGCAGAGTGAATGAAGAGCCGGAAGACGCCGCGGGGAAGCTGCACGGAGAAGAATTCTAAAAGTAGGAGAAGAACCAGCGTTGATTGGCCGACTGTATAGCATTCGGCCAATCAATGCTGTTTCTGCATCGAACTTTTCCATTCGAATAGCGAGTGGTACTCGATCGAGTACGAGTATTTCGAATACCGTAGTATTCAATCGAATGCCTACTCGATAAAATACTACTCACTCATCTCTACTCTTTAACAAAACTGTTCCCATTTGCAGTCTAGCTTGGGTTTTGACTTGGTTAGCTTGGGTTTCTTCTCACTCTACACTTCCTCTCTTCTCAAAGAACAAGTGAAGACTCACGGTCTGCATCTCCTTACAAGGACTCTCTGGGTGGGATGTACCAAATCTCAGTGCCCACTCCACAGCTGTTCAGTTTATTAAAACAGGGTGACTACTACCTACACATTATATACGTGTTACATTTGTAGTGCTCCCAGTCTGACACTACATATACACAATGCAGGAGGAAGACATAGAGGAGATATCATTTACTTTAACTGAATGGTAATGGGGTAAAATTTTTTAAAAAAGTTAAGGATGGGTTCTGGTTTTGATTAAGTGATCTAGGGTCAGACCCAGCATGAACCCCTGAGTTTGTTGCATGCAAAGCCCTACAATAAATAAATGTGAATAGATTCCCGGGACAACCCCTTTAAAGAGTACATGTCACCACTGCTAACATATGTGTGTTTTGTAAATAATTGTGTTCCCCATCAAATAAGAATTCTGGAGTATCTTCTTGTCTTAGGGTGGGTTCACACCTCAACCCCGATCTCCGCTTTCAATTTCCGTCTTCTGCCTAAGAAACTGGACAGGAGACTGAAACCTGCAGTCATTTCTCAAACCCATTCATTTGAAAGGGTTTGCAAAGTGTCCGCCCGTGAGCGTTTTGTGGTCTCCGCAGCAAAACCGTTTTTTTTAAAACAGACACAAAGTCGGACATGCAGGACTTTGTGTCCGGTTAAAAAAAACGGTTTCGCCACAGAGACCACAAAACGCTCACGGGCACTCACGGGCGGACAAGGTCTGCCAGGTTTCCATCTTCTGTTGGCAGAAGACGGAAACTGAAAGCGCAAATGTGAACCCGTCCTTATAAATCTGAGTTGTGTTGTTTTTCCGTTATGCCTCCTGGAAATGTATAAACAAATTGTCAACTAGGTGTTACCATCTCCTTGAGAAAGGATGTGTCCTTATTGTCAGCACTGGTTGGATAGGATGAAATTTTAGAGGGGCACACACATCTATGGTAACACCCACCAGGCGCTAGTCATACCTCAAATTGTTACATCGCCTTATGAATATAGATACAGGAATACAGGAGCGGTGATGTGCTGGCAAATCGTTGTCTAGTATATAACATTAAGATGTTATGTAAGACATTGTGTTATGTTTTCCCATGAAAAAAGGAATGTTAAACAGTATTAAAAGTATTCCTCGTGTATATTCTATAGGGTTGGTAATGCATAGCCGGAGAGCAGTGTATTTAATGGCCAGCTACAATAGCTGACAACAGCGTGACTGAGATAAATGAGACTGTGAATGGTAGCACTGATAGGTGACACCGCTCAAACTCCCTCTCCTTCACTAAGAAACGCTGACCCTGGTGAAGGTCACTAGGCAGCCCCAATCAACACGCATAGAAATTCACGTCACGTGCCCGGCGAGTTACCGAGATATCCACATAAAATGATTAGTAGAAACGGAAATGAAAAGAAGAAAATCATTTATTTACATGGAATAGAAAAGAAAAAGATGCAGGTTAAGGTTCAGCGAGTATAATAAAGGGTTTTATGTGCAGCACTCTTTTTTATGTATATTGGGTTTCTTATTATATATGGTAAGATGTATCGCACTTAATAAAGTCTTAAAGGGGTTGTCCAGGATTTAAGGCAAACTGAGGGGTGGCCATGGTTGGTGTAAAACAAAAAAGACACACTCACCTATCCTCTGGGCTGGGTCGTACAGTCCTGATCCTCTTTCCTTCCTGTACCGGAACCCCCTTCGTCGGGAGTAGAGAGGCTCACATGACCACAGAGACCAATCCGTGTCCTCAGTGATGAATGTGTCTGATGTCACTGATCCAGCTCCTGGTACCATTTCAGTGACCACTAAGACCAGTATATGGTCTCAGTGGTCTTGTCGCTCCTAAGCATCCCGTTCTGGAAAAAAAGGGAAAAGATACCGGGACTAGACTTACCCCAGTCACCCTTGCGTGACTTTAATATTGTGATTATTGGCAGCAGAATTCTAAAAAGGCTCCAGCATGTTAATAATTCTAAGTGCAACATTGCAAATCTGTATGTCTCAATTGAGTGTACCGAAATTTTTTTGTGGTGGGTTGATATGTTATTGTAGTTCCGCCTATTTAGTAGTTCACTTTCCCCCTTTACAACTTTTCAGTTACTTTTGCTAAGCAAGTGGCCCATCAAAAAAAGGTTAACAAGGATGCCAACCCCTTTAATAACGCTTGGACAAATGTACATTTAGCCAACGGTTCATATTGATTAAGGTCAGGGGCCCCACGTTGCAAAAATGCGGAAATGCTATGGCAAACAATACTGCCTTTTACAGTACACATTGCAGAAAAAACAACCTGCAGTGGAAAAACTGCATTTACAAAAACACCCACGGTATTGGAAATCACTGCATGCCTCCATATACCTATAAAAGGGAGAGAAAGTCCGCAGAGAAGAACTGTGGCGACTTTCAGTGAAAAATGCTGCAGAAAAAAATGACTTTCAATTCCACTGTGATTTTTCTCTAGATTTTTTTTTTTGCAGTGTCTCACTATGTGGTGTCTTATAGCCAAAAAGTTGATTTTCTCAGCAGGTTGTTATGATCACATCTGCATTGGGGGCTCCATTTGGAGTCTCTGGAGTGAAATCCTTCTAAAATTGTTGCCAAAAAGTTCTGAAATCAAAATCAATAAAGCACTGTGGGAAAAACCGCGGTGGCAAAACATTGCGGTTCTTTCTGCAGCACTTTAAACGGAAAGTTCACGGAGTTTTCCTCCGTGGACTTTCTGTTACAATTATATCTATGGGGAAAGCATTGGCATTTCATTAGATATAATTGACGCTGCGGTTTCCAAAACCTCGCCAGTTTTGTAAATCGCGACGTGTCCATTCCACAAATCCCATACACTTTGCTTGTACTGTAAAATGCCGCGATTTTTCCTGTGGCGTTTCCATCCCATGAGGCCTTGGCCTTATAGTCAATGACATTCTTTGGGATCTGTTGTCCTTCATCATTAACCACTCTAAGAGTTGGTTCATATCTGCGTTGGTATTCCATCCGGGGGAATCCGAATGGAGACCCCCAAATGGAATACCAAACGTAATTGCAAGCACTGTGCTGTAAAAGCACACAGACTCCTTAGTCTATAATGGGGTCCATGTGCTTGCTGCCAGATCTCCGCACAGAGCATGTGGACAGGAAAGTAGTTCACAATCTACTTTCCTGTCCGCATGATTCGTGTGGGCAGCACACGGCAAGCACACGGACCCCATCATAGTCTATGGAGTCCGTGTGCTTTCACTGCACAGCGCTTGCAATTGTGTTTGGTATAATGTTTGTGTGGGGGGGTCCCCATCACCCGGACGGAATACCAACGCAGATGTGAACAAGGGGTAACAGCTAGAGATGAACGAACAGTAAAATGTTCGATATTCGATATTCGTTTCGAGTAGACCCTCAATATTCGACTACTCGAATCAAATATCAAATCCTATTATACTCTATGGGAGAAAATGCTCGTTTCAGGGGTAGGCAACGTTCTATCAAATTATACTTACCAAGTCCACGAGTGAGGGTCGGGCTGGATCCTCCGAGCAGTCTTCTTCGTGCAGCGTCCCCACGGCGTCTTCCGGCTCTGAATTCACTCTGCCAGGCATCGCTTACAGTCAAAGCGGCCATTTTCTTGTAGCGCGGGCATGCGCAGTCGGCTCTGCCCAGGCCCGATGCCTGGCAGAGTGAATTCAGAGCCGGAAGACGCCGCGGGGAAGCTGCACGGAGAAGACTTCTAAAGGTAGGAGAAGAACCAGCCTTGATTGGCCGACTGTATAGCATTCGGCCAATCAACTCTGGTTCTGCATCGTATTCGATCGAGTACGAGTATTTCGAATACCGTAGTATTCGATTGAATACCTACTCGCTCGAATTCTACTCGCTCATCTCTAGTAACAGCCCCTACAATAACACAGAAGTGGTTTGGATGAGATTTTTCTGGTGGTAGACCTCCTTTGACGACAAACCGAATCTAACCCTACCAATGACAGCAGCTGAATTACCTGTCACAAACTTTTTTTTTTTTTTAAAAAGTTTTGTAATGAAGTCACTGTTACAATTATCTTCCTGTTTCACCTAAATTATTTTACCCGATTTCCTTTATCCATTCTTCATTATCTTCTTACAATTCATCAGTACGAGAGAAAAAAAACAAACAGGTAAATAGTTAAACGCGGTTCTAAAATGAAGCGCACGGAAAAGGTTAATAATGACTTTCACCTCAATTTACTTTCTTCATGGTAAAAAACTGACCTTCCTTATCTTGACATAGGAAGGCTGAGATCAATGTCTATCACAGCTTGTAAACTGATAAGAAGCCTTGCCTATACTTTGTTGCTGGTAAACAAGAATTCAAACAGAATTTGGATCTGTTTGTCCTGTAGGGGATTTGGCACAAGACATTGTCTCTTTGTTGAATCTGTAAAGGGTTACTTTACTTTCTATGCACAAGTCTATGAGAAAAAAGCACAAAAAAAATAAATAACATAAAAAACTTTTTTTTTTCCCCAGTGTTTTCCCCAGTCTGACAAAATGTTATGTTGCTATGTCAACTGCTTGTAATTTATACCTTTCTTATTTCTACCGACTTTCTATTTGTGCAAGAAGTAAAATTCACTCTCTTCCCCGGCAACATAGAGCAAATAAAACAGTGACTTAGTCTTGCATGGAAAGTAAATTAGGTTTTTGGGGGTGGACAGTGACTTCGAGATGAAGGGTTTGTTTTATGTTGTCTTAAAAAATGATGTTGAATCTTCTTTCGCTCTGTGCCTCCTAAATGCAGAAATATAAAATCTCGGTGTTCCGGCGATGCATTCTTTGATCCAGAAAGATTTCGCACACAACATTTCCTCCATTGTTCTTGGCTGTCTTCTGTAAATGTAATTTTGCTGTGACAACCGCAAAATAGGATGTGTGGAAAGCGCCGTGAAAATAAAATACCTTATAAATATTAACAGGGACCTCTGTGTAACAACTGCCCGAGCCTTCCATTGCCTGCAATTAACAGAATTTAGCTGTGCGGCAATATCTGCGCTGACCCCGGGTCAGGGATTTAGAATAGGACATAATAATATATAAAAAATGTATATGGTAATATTAAAAAGTCCCACTCGTGTATGGATGAGCTACACGCACAGGAAGTTATAAGTGTCCTTTGTATTGGATTCTAAACAGATTGCAGCCTAAAAGGGAACATAAAACCAATTTTCACTAAACTGCTGTATACATAAATATTGAGTTTTTATTTTTGTATTTGTGAAATATTAATGTGGATCCGCTGGGGAAAAAAAATAAGTTTGCCAGCATACTATAGAAGAAAAGAGAAAAATGTATTTAAAGGCAAGGTTATCAATATTTCTACCATACCGTATTATTATTATTATTATTATTATTATTATTATTAGAGATGAGCGAACACTAAAATGTTCGAGGTTCGAAATTCGATTCGAACAGCCGCTCACTGTTCGAGTGTTCGAATGGGTTTCGAACCCCATTATAGTCTATGGGGAACATAAACTCGTTAAGGGGGAAACCCAAATTCGTGTCTGGAGGGTCACCAAGTCCACTATGACACCCCAGGAAATGATACCAACACCCTGGAATGACACTGGGACAGCAGGGGAAGCATGTCTGGGGGCATAAAAGTCACTTTATTTCATGGAAATCCCTGTCAGTTTGCGATTTTCGCAAGCTAACTTTTCCCCATAGAAATGCATTGGCCAGTGCTGATTGGCCAGAGTACGGAACTCGACCAATCAGCGCTGGCTCTGCTGGAGGAGGCGGAGTCTAAGATAGCTCCACACCAGTCTCCATTCAGGTCCGACCTTAGACTCCGCCTCCTCCGGCAGAGCCAGCGCTGATTGGCCGAAGGCTGGCCAATGCATTCCTATGCGAATGCAGACTTAGCAGTGCTGAGTCAGTTTTGCTCAACTACACATCTGATGCACACTCGGCACTGCTACATCAGATGTAGCAATCTGATGTAGCAGAGCCGAGGGTGCACTAGAACCCCTGTGCAAACTCAGTTCACGCTAATAGAATGCATTGGCCAGCGCTGATTGGCCAATGCATTCTATTAGCCCGATGAAGTAGAGCTGAATGTGTGTGCTAAGCACACACATTCAGCACTGCTTCATCACGCCAATACAATGCATTAGCCAGTGCTGATTGGCCAGAGTACGGAATTCGGCCAATCAGCGCTGGCTCTGCTGGAGGAGGCGGAGTCTAAGGTCGGACCTGAATGGAGACTGGTGTGGAGCGATCTTAGACTCCGCCTCCTCCAGCAGAGCCAGCGCTGATTGGTCGAGTTCCGTACTCTGGCCAATCAGCGCTGGCCAATGCATTCTATTAGCCCGATGAAGTAGAGCTGAATGTGTGTGCTTAGCACACACATTCAGCTCTACTTCATCAGGCTAATAGAATACATTGGCCAATCAGCGCTGGCCAATGCATTCTATTAGCTTGATGAAGCAGAGTGTGCACAAGGGTTCAAACGCACCCTCGGCTCTGATGTAGCAGAGCTGAGGCTGCACAAGGGTTCAAGCGCACCCTCGGCTCTGATGTAGGAGAGCCGAGGGTGCACTTGAACCCTTGTGCACCCTCAGCTCTGCTACATCAGAGCCGAGGGTGCGCTTGAACCCTTGTGCACACTCTGCTTCATCAAGCTAATAGAATGCATTGGCCAGCGCTGATTGGCCAATGTATTCTATTAGCCTGATGAAGTAGAGCTGAATGTGTGTGCTAAGCACACACATTCAGCTCTACTTCATCGGGCTAATAGAATGCATTGGCCAGCGCTGATTGGCCAGAGTACGGAACTCGACCAATCAGCGCTGGCTCTGCTGGAGGAGGCGGAGTCTAAGATCGCTCCACACCAGTCTCCATTCAGGTCCGACCTTAGACTCCGCCTCCTCCAGCAGAGCCAGCGCTGATTGGCCGACTTCCGTACTCTGGCCAATCAGCACTGGCTAATGCATTGTATTGGCGTGATGAAGCAGTGCTGAATGTGTGTGCTTAGCACACACATTCAGCTCTACTTCATCGGGCTAATAGAATGCATTGGCCAATCAGCGCTGGCCAATGCATTCTATTAGCGTGAACTGAGTTTGCACAGGGGTTCTAGTGCACCCTCGGCTCTGCTACATCAGATTGCTACATCTGATGTAGCAGTGCCGAGTGTGCATCAGATGTGTAGTTGAGCAAAACTGACTCAGCACTGCTAAGTCTCTGCATTCGCATAGGAATGCATTGGCCAGCCTTCGGCCAATCAGCGCTGGCTCTGCCGGAGGAGGCGGAGTCTAAGGTCGGACCTGAATGGAGACTGGTGTGGAGCGATCTTAGACTCCGCCTCCTCCAGCAGAGCCAGCGCTGATTGGTCGAGTTCCGTACTCTGGCCAATCAGCGCTGGCCAATGCATTCTATTAGCCCGATGAAGTAGAGCTGAATGTGTGTGCTTAGCACACACATTCAGCTCTACTTCATCAGGCTAATAGAATACATTGGCCAATCAGCGCTGGCCAATGCATTCTATTAGCTTGATGAAGCAGAGTGTGCACAAGGGTTCAAGCGCACCCTCGGCTCTGATGTAGCAGAGCTGAGGGTGCACAAGGGTTCAAGTGCACCCTCGGCTCTGATGTAGCAGAGCTGAGGGTGCACAAGGGTTCAAGTGCACCCTCGGCTCTCCTACATCAGAGCCGAGGGTGCGCTTGAACCCTTGTGCAGCCTCGGCTCTGCTACATCAGAGCCGAGGGTGCGCTTGAACCCTTGTGCACACTCTGCTTCATCAAGCTAATAGAATGCATTGGCCAGCACTGATTGGCCAGAGTACGGAATTCGGCCAATCAGCGCTGGCCAATGCATCCCTATGGGAAAAAGTTTATCTCACAAAAATCACAATTACACACCCGATAGAGCCCCAAAAAGTTATTTTTAATAACATTCCCCCCTAAATAAAGGTTATCCCTAGCTATCCCTGCCTGTACAGCTATCCCTGTCTCATAGTCACAAAGTTCACATTCTCATATGACCCGGATTTGAAATCCACTATTCGTCTAAAATGGAGGTCACCTGATTTCGGCAGCCAATGACTTTTTCCAATTTTTTTCAATGCCCCCGGTGTCGTAGTTCCTGTCCCACCTCCCCTGCGCTGTTATTGGTGCAAAAAAGGCGCCAGGGAAGGTGGGAGGGGAATCGAATTTTGGCGCACTTTACCACGTGGTGTTCGATTCGATTCGAACATGGCGAACACCCTGATATCCGATCGAACATGTGTTCGATAGAACACTGTTCGCTCATCTCTAATTATTATTATTATTATTATTATTATTTTTATTAGAGCACATTTAATTCCATGATGTTGGACATTATTATATTAGTAATATTAATTCTATGCTGCTGTACTTTATTTTATTAATTCCATGGTGCTCTGTACAGTATTAAATTCCATGGTGCTGGTGCATCTGTCCATGGCAACTTGTTTCTCCTATATCGGTTACAAATGACAAACAATGCCAAAAATTTGATTCACCTTTGTTCCACAAAGGACTCAAAGTCAGTGGTTGCCATACTCATCCCCAACACCCACTATACACACTCCACGGAGATGTTGCACTTGGTGAGTTCAGTTTTCATCTTTGACTCCTCGCCTTACAAAAGACATAACTTCACAAATTGTACTTCATAATGGTACCATTTAATATTCATTGAATTGCTCCAAAACTATTAGTTGTATCATCAAGTTCTTAGTATCATTTTAAAGGTGAGGGCTTGAGCAGCCCAGCAGCGTGCACAGAGACAGAGAAACAATCTGACTCTGCATAACTTGTATGTGACACCAGAGGGGGGTGGCAGGGACTATTCTGTCCCTATTAACCCTTCTCCTGCCAATCAGAGAGCATACTATACTTTTGCTGTCCGATTGCCACATACAGGTATAATTCCCCCCTGAGCCTTACTAGTGGGGTATTCTTATGCAATACGCTCTATACATAACCAGGAAGTTTATTGGCGACGTTTACCATTGTCCAGGACGCAGTGCCAAAATAAAGTCGCACCAAACACTCACACAACATATACACAAAGTCATGAATAAAGTTTACATTTCACCCAATCCCTGTCCTGTCTATACCTGAGCTTTCTATAGTAAAATACATCTCTAGTGATATCCGTTACACGCTAAAATAATAGTAATAACAATTATCTCTAGAGATGAACGTATAGATTGCTAAAATTTTTATAGGGGGATGGAAAATAACATTTTTATGTAAAGTCCTATTTAATTTGCATGCACAAAATGAGTTGGTGCATTTCTGCGATTTTGGCAATTCTTTAACACCCGCCCCTGTAAATATATACATGTGGTATGTATGAACTCCTCATATCTTGCAGTTTTTTGGAAAGTACATTTTGTTCGCAGAAAGGGATTGCTTGAGCCGCACTATAGTGGCAAATTTGAATTTTTGTGTAATTTTTGCTTGAAATCTCTGTTTGCTGCAATGTTGAATGAAGGTGGTTGTATATATGAAACATTAAGTTGTTTTTTTATATACGGTATGTTATGTAATGTGGAAACGGTCTTGGTATCACAGTCACAGTTTGGTAGGTGCACTATAGATTTTTAGCATTTTAGTTAATAACTAGAGATGAGCGAACAGTGTTCTATCGAACTCATGTTCGATCGGATATTAGGCTGTTCGGCATGTTCGAATCGAATCGAACACCGCGTGGTAAAGTGCGCCATTACTCGATTCCCCTCCCACCTTCCCTGGCGCCTTTTTTGCTCCAATAACAGCGCAGGGTAGGTGGGACAGGAACTACGACACCGGTGACGTTGAAAAAAGTAGGCAAAACCCATTGGCTGCCGAAAACATGTGACCTCTAATTTAAAAGAACAGCGACGCCCAGCTTCGCGTCATTCTGAGCTTGCAATTCACCGAGGACGGAGGTTTCCGTCCAGCTAGCTAGGGCTTAGATTCTGGGTAGGCAGGGACAGGCTAGGATAGGAAGGAGAAGACAACCAACAGCTCTTATAAGAGCTAAATTCCAGGGAGAAGCTTGTCAGTGTAACGTGGCACTGACGGGCTCAATCGCCGCAACCCAGCTTTCCCAGGATCCTGAATGGAATACACTGTCAGTGTATTCCCGTATACCCGATATATACCCCGATACCCGTTCCAACGGTGTGCCCCCCCACCTTCACCCCAGAAATACCCTGCAAGTCCCCTAGCAATAGAATTGGGGCTATATACACCCACAATTTTTACTACTGGTATACAGTGCCATTGTCTGACTGGGAATTCAAAGAATATATTGGGAATACAAATACCCTCATTTCTTGCTACTGCCATATAGTGCCAGTGTCTGACTGGGAATTCAAAGAATATATTGGGGTTACGTGCACCCACAATTTTTACTACTGGTATACAGTGCCATTGTCTGACTGGGAATTCAAAGAATATATTGGGAATACAAATACCCTCATTTCTTGCTACTGCCATATAGTGCCAGTGTCTGACTGGGAATTCAAAGAATATATTGGGGTTACGTGCACCCACAATTTTTACTACTGGTATACAGTGCCATTGTCTGACTGGGAATTCAAAGAGTATATTGGGAATACAAATACCCTCATTTCTTGCTACTGCCATATAGTGCCAGTTTCTGACTGGGAATTCAAAGAATATATTGGGGTTACGTGCACCCACAATTTTTACTACTGGTATACAGTGCCATTGTCTGACTGGGAATTCAAAGAGTATATTGGGAATACAAATACCCTCATTTCTTGCTACTGCCATATAGTGCCAGTGTCTGACTGGTAATTCAAAGAATATATTGGGGTTACGTGCACCCACAATTTTTACTACTGGTATACAGTGCCATTGTCTGACTGGGAATTCAAAGAATATATTGGGGTTATAAATACCCTCATTTCTTGCTACTGCCATATAGTGCCATTGTCTGACTGGGAATTCAAAGAATATATTGGGGTTACGTGCACCCACAATTTTTACTACTGGTATACAGTGCCATTGTCTGACTGGGAATTCAAAGAGTATATTGGGAATACAAATACCCTCATTTCTTGCTACTGCCATATAGTGCCAGTGTCTGTCTGGTAATTCAAAGAATATATTGGGGTTACGTGCACCCACAATTTTTACTACTGGTATACAGTGCCATTGTCTGACTGGGAATTCAAAGAGTATATTGGGAATACAAATACCCTCATTTCTTGCTACTGCCATATAGTGCCAGTGTCTGACTGGTAATTCAAAGAATATATTGGGGTTACGTGCACCCACAATTTTTACTACTGGTATACAGTGCCATTGTCTGACTGGGAATTCAAAGAATATATTGGGGTTACGTGCACCCACAATTTTTACTACTGGTATACAGTGCCATTGTCTGACTGGGAATTCAAAGAATATATTGGGGTTATAAATACCCTCATTTCTTGCTACTGCCATATAGTGCCATTGTCTGACTGGGAATTCAAAGAATATATTGGGGTTACGTGCACCCACAATTTTTACTACTGGTATACAGTGCCATTGTCTGACTGGGAATTCAAAGAGTATATTGGGAATACAAATACCCTCATTTCTTGCTACTGCCATATAGTGCCAGTGTCTGACTGGTAATTCAAAGAATATATTGGGGTTACGTGCACCCACAATTTTTACTACTGGTATACAGTGCCATTGTCTGACTGGGAATTCAAAGAGTATATTGGGAATACAAATACCCTCATTTCTTGCTACTGCCATATAGTGCCAGTTTCTGACTGGGAATTCAAAGAATATATTGGGGTTACGTGCACCCACAATTTTTACTACTGGTATACAGTGCCATTGTCTGACTGGGAATTCAAAGAATATATTGGGGTTATAAATACCCTCATTTCTTGCTACTGCCATATAGTGCCAGTTTCTGACTGGTAATTCAAAGAATATATTGGGGTTACGTGCACCCACAATTTTTACTACCGGTATACAGTGCCATTGTCTGACTGGGAATTCAAAGAATATATTGGGGTTACGTGCACCCACAATTTTTACTACTGGTATACAGTGCCATTGTCTGACTGGGAATTCAAAGAATATATTGGGGTTACGTGCACCCACAATTTTTACTACTGGTATACAGTGCCATTGTCTGACTGGGAATTCAAAGAATATATTGGGGTTATAAATACCCTCATTTCTTGCTACTGCCATATAGTGCCAGTTTCTGACTGGTAATTCAAAGAATATATTGGGGTTACGTGCACCCACAATTTTTACTACTGGTATACAGTGCCAATTTCTAACTAGGAATTCAAAATGCGCAAGGCTCCCGGAAAGGGACGTGGACGAGGCCGTGGGCGAGGTCGGGGGAATGGTTCTGGGGAGCAAGGTAGCAGTGAAGCCACAGGGCGTCCCGTGCCTACTCCTGTGGGGCAGCAAGCATTGCGCCACTCCACAGTGCCAGGGTTGCTTGCCACATTAACTAAACTGCAGGGTACAAACCTTAGTAGGCCCGAGAACCAGGAACAGGTCTTGCAATGGCTGTCAGAGAACGCTTACAGCACATTGTCCAGCAGCCAGTCAGACTCTGCCTCCTCTCCTCCTATTACCCAACAGTCTTGTCTTCCTTCCTCCCAAAATTCCGAAGCTTTACAGAACAATAACCCAAACTGTCCCTGCTCCCCAGAGCTGTTCTCCGCTCCTTTCATTGTCCCTCAACCTGCCTCTCCACGTCACGATTCCACGAACCTAACAGAGGAGCATCTGTGTCCAGATGCTCAAACACTAGAGTCTCCTCCATCTCCGTTCGATTTGGTGGTGGATGACCAGCAACCCACCCTCATCGACGATGATGTGACGCAGTTGCCGTCAGGGCATCCAGTTGACCGGCGCATTGTGCGGGAGGAGGAGATGAGACAGGAGTTGGAAGAGGAAGTGGTGGATGATGAGGACACTGACCCGACCTGGACAGGGGGGATGTCAAGCGGGGAAAGTAGTGTGGATGTTGAGGCAGGTGCAGCACCAAAAAGGGTAGCTAGAGGCAGAGGCAGAGGTCAGCAGCTTAGGCGAAGCCAGGCCCCACCCGGAATCTCCCAAGATGTTCCAGTTCGTACCCAGCCCCGAAAAACTCCCACCTCGAGGGCACGTTTCTCGAAGGTGTGGAGTTTTTTCAAGGAATGCGCCGAGGACAGATATAGTGTTGTCTGCACAATTTGCCTCTCGAAATTGATTAGGGGCTCTGAGAAGAGCAACCTGTCCACCACTTCAATGCGCCGTCATTTGGAATCCAAGCACTGGAATCAGTGGCAGGCAGCAACGGCAGGACAAAGGCCGCCTGCCGTTCACGCCACTGCCACTGCCTCTGCCACTGCCTCTGCCACTGCCACTGCTGACTGTGCTGGCGATGCACTCCAGAGGACGAGCCAGGACACCACTTCATCTGCCTCCGCCACTTTGTTGACTTCTACCTCATCCTCCCCTGGTCCTGTCTTATCTCCTTCTCCTGCACCATCAAAGGCACCATCAGGCGTTTCTTTACAACAACCCACCATCTCTCAGACATTGGAGCGGCGGCAGAAATACACTGCTAACCACCCACACGCGCAAGCCTTGAACGCCAACATCGCTAAACTGCTGGCCCAGGAGATGTTGGCGTTCCGGCTTGTTGAAACTCCCGCCTTCCTGGACCTGATGGCAACTGCGGCACCTCGCTATGCCGTCCCTAGCCGTCACTACTTCTCCCGGTGTGCCGTCCCCGCCTTGCACCAGCACGTGTCACTCAACATCAGGCGGGCCCTTAGTTCCGCGCTTTGCACAAAGGTCCACTTGACCACCGACGCGTGGACAAGTGCATGCGGACAGGGACGCTACATTTCACTGACGGCACACTGGGTGAATGTAGTTGAGGCTGGGACTGCTTCCCAAACTGGCCCGGTGTACCTCGTCTCCCCGCCTAACATTCCTGGCAGGGACACGAGAAGAACACCCCCCTCCTCCTCCTCCTCTACCGCCTCCTCCTCCGCCACCGCCTCCTCCTCCGCCACCGCCTCCTCCTCCGCTGTTAGATTGACCCCAGCTACGAGTTGGAAACGTTGCAGCACTGGCGTTGGTAGACGTCAGCAGGCTGTGCTGAAGCTGATCAGCTTGGGGGACAGACAGCACACTGCCTCCGAGGTGAGGGATGCCCTCCTCGATGAGACGGCAATATGGTTTGAGCCGCTGCACCTGGGCCCAGGCATGGTCGTTTGTGATAACGGCCGGAACCTGGTAGCAGCTCTGGAGCTTGCCGGACTCCAACATGTTCCATGCCTGGCCCACGTCTTCAACCTAGTGGTGCAACGTTTCCTAAAGAGCTACCCCAATGTTCCAGAGCTACTGGTGAAAGTGCGGCGCATGTGCGCCCACTTTCGCAAGTCGACAGTAGCCGCTGCTAGCTTAAAATCTCTCCAGCAACGCCTGCATGTGCCACAACACCGGCTTTTGTGCGACGTCCCCACACGCTGGAACTCAACGTTTCAGATGTTGAATAGAGTGGTTGAGCAGCAGAGACCTTTGATGGAATACCAGCTACAAAACCCTAGGGTGCCACAAAGTCAGCTGCCTCAGTTTCACATCCATGAGTGGCCATGGATGAGAGACCTTTGTGACATCCTACGGGTCTTTGAGGAGTCCACAAGGAGGGTGAGCTCTGAGGATGCGATGGTGAGCCTTACAATCCCGCTCTTGTGTGTTCTGAGAGAATCCCTGATTGACATCAGGGATAACTCAGATCACACAGAGGAGTTAGGGATAGCATCCGATCCGTCACAGCTGGAGAGTAGGTCCACACATCTGTCCGCTTCACTGCGTTTAATGGAGGAGGAGGAGGAGGAGGAGGAGGAAGAAGAGTTGTCCGATGATGTGATGGTGATACAGGAGGCTTCCGGGCAACTTCGAATCGTCCCATTGTTGCAGCGCGGATGGGTAGACATGGAGGATGAGGAGGAAATGGAGATTGAACTTTCCGGTGGGGCCAGAGGAGTCATGCCAACTAACACTGTGGCAGACATGGCTGAGTTCATGTTGGGGTGCTTTACAACCGACAAGCGTATTGTCAAAATCATGGAGGACAACCAGTACTGGATCTTTGCTATCCTTGACCCCCGGTATAAAAACAACATCTCGTCTTTTATTCCGGTAGAGGGGAGGGCCAATCGCATCAATGCTTGCCACAGGCAATTGGTGCAGAATATGATGGAGATGTTTCCAGCATGTGACGTTGGCGGCAGGGAGGGCAGTTCCTCCAGTAGGCAACCAAGTTCTCACCGGTCCACACAAACGAGGGGCACACTGTCTAAGGTCTGGGACACCTTGATGGCACCCCCTCGCCAAAGTGCCGCCACGGAGGGTCCTAGTGTCACCAGGCGTGAGAAGTATAGGCGCATGTTGCGGGAATACCTTTCCGACCACAGCCCTGTCCTCTCCGACCCCTCTGCGCCCTACACGTATTGGGTGTCGAAGTTGGACCTGTGGCTTGAACTTGCCCTATATGCCTTGGAGGTGCTGTCCTGTCCTGCCGCCAGCGTCCTATCTGAGAGGGTGTTCAGTGCAGCCGGTGGCATCATCACTGACAAGCGCACCCGTCTGTCAGCTGAGAGTGCCGACCGGCTCACTTTGATAAAAATGAACCACCACTGGGTAGAGCCGTCATTTTTGTGCCCACCTGTGTAAAGCACCCCAACATGAAACTCCATGTCTGTACTCAACCTCTCCAATTCCTCCGCATCCTCATACTCATCCACCATAAGCGTTGCACAATTCTGCTAATACTAGGCTCCCTCCACCCTGATTTCCCCCAACTCTGCTGGTTAGAGGCTCCCTCCACCCTGATTTCCACCAACTCTGCTGGTTAGAGGCTCCCTCCACCATGAATTTGCCCAAACTGGGCTGTTTAGAGGCTCCCTCCACCATGAATTGGTCCAAACTGGGTTTTTTAGAGGCTCCCTCCACCATGAATTGGTCCAAACTGGGCTGGTTAGAGGCTCCCTCCACCATTAATTGGTCCAAACTGGGGTGGTTAGAGGCTCCCTCCACCATTAATTGGTCCAAACTGGGCTGGTTAGAGGCTCCCTCCACCATTAATTGGTCCAAACTGGGCTGGTTAGAGGCTCCCTCCACCATTAATTGGTCCAAACTGGGCTGTTTAGAGGCTCCCTCCACCATTAATTGGTCCAAACTGGGCTGTTTAGAGGCTCCCTCCACCATGAATTGGTCCAAACTGGGTTTTTTAGAGGCTCCCTCCACCATGAATTTGCCCAAACTGGGCTGGTTAGAGGCTCCCTCCACCATGAATTGGTCCAAGCTGGGTTTTTTAGAGGCTCCCTCCACCATGAATTTGCCCAAACTGGGCTGGTTAGAGGCTCCCTCCACCATGAATTGGTCCAAGCTGGGTTTTTTAGAGGCTCCCTCCACCATGAATTTGCCCAAACTGGGCTGGTTAGAGGCTCCCTCCACCATGAATTGGTCCAAACTGGGCTAGTTAGAGGCTCCCTCCACCATGAATTTGCCCAAACTGGGCTGTTTAGAGGCTCCCTCCACCATTAATTGGTCCAAACTGGGCTGGTTAGAGGCTTCCTCCACCATGAATTTGCCCAAACTGGGCTGTTTAGAGGCTCCCTCCACCATGAATTGGTCCAAACTGGGTTTTTTAGAGGCTCCCTCCACCATGAATTTGCCCAAACTGGGCTGTTTAGAGGCTCCCTCCACCATGAATTGGTCCAAACTGGGCTGGTTAGAGGCTCCCTCCACCATGAATTGGTCCAAACTGGGCTGGTTAGAGGCTCCCTCCACCATTAATTGGTCCAAACTGGGCTGGTTAGAGACTCCCTCCACCATGAATTGGTCCAAACTGGGTTTTTTAGAGGCTCCCTCCACCATGAATTGGTCCAAACTGGGCTGGTTAGAGGCTCCCTCCACCATTAATTGGTCCAAACTGGGCTGGTTAGAGGCTCCCTCCACCATTAATTGGTCCAAACTGGGCTGGTTAGAGGCTCCCTCCACCATGAATTGGTCCAAACTGGGTTTTTTAGAGGCTCCCTCCACCATGAATTGGTCCAAACTTGGCTGTTTAGAGGCTCCCTCCACCATGAATTGGTCCAAACTGGGCTGGTTAGAGGCTCCCTCCACCATTAATTGGTCCAAACTGGGCTGGTTAGAGGCTCCCTCCACCATGAATTTGCCCAAACTGGGCTGTTTAGAGGCTCCCTCCACCATGAATTTGCCCAAACTGGGCTGTTTAGAGGCTCCCTCCACCATGAATTGGTCCAAACTGGGTTTTTTAGAGGCTCCCTCCACCATGAATTGGTCCAAACTGGGCTGGTTAGAGGCTCCCTCCACCATTAATTGGTCCAAACTGGGGTGGTTAGAGGCTCCCTCCACCATTAATTGGTCCAAACTGGGCTGGTTAGAGGCTCCCTCCACCATTAATTGGTCCAAACTGGGCTGGTTAGAGGCTCCCTCCACCATTAATTGGTCCAAACTGGGCTGTTTAGAGGCTCCCTCCACCATTAATTGGTCCAAACTGGGCTGTTTAGAGGCTCCCTCCACCATGAATTGGTCCAAACTGGGTTTTTTAGAGGCTCCCTCCACCATGAATTTGCCCAAACTGGGCTGGTTAGAGGCTCCCTCCACCATGAATTGGTCCAAGCTGGGTTTTTTAGAGGCTCCCTCCACCATGAATTTGCCCAAACTGGGCTGGTTAGAGGCTCCCTCCACCATGAATTGGTCCAAGCTGGGTTTTTTAGAGGCTCCCTCCACCATGAATTTGCCCAAACTGGGCTGGTTAGAGGCTCCCTCCACCATGAATTGGTCCAAACTGGGCTGGTTAGAGGCTCCCTCCACCATTAATTGGTCCAAACTGGGCTGGTTAGAGGCTCCCTCCACCATGAATTTGCCCAAACTGGGCTGTTTAGAGGCTCCCTCCACCATGAATTTGCCCAAACTGGGCTGTTTAGAGGCTCCCTCCACCATGAATTGGTCCAAACTGGGTTTTTTAGAGGCTCCCTCCACCATGAATTGGTCCAAACTGGGCTGGTTAGAGGCTCCCTCCACCATTAATTGGTCCAAACTGGGGTGGTTAGAGGCTCCCTCCACCATTAATTGGTCCAAACTGGGCTGGTTAGAGGCTCCCTCCACCATTAATTGGTCCAAACTGGGCTGGTTAGAGGCTCCCTCCACCATTAATTGGTCCAAACTGGGCTGTTTAGAGGCTCCCTCCACCATTAATTGGTCCAAACTGGGCTGTTTAGAGGCTCCCTCCACCATGAATTGGTCCAAACTGGGTTTTTTAGAGGCTCCCTCCACCATGAATTTGCCCAAACTGGGCTGGTTAGAGGCTCCCTCCACCATGAATTGGTCCAAGCTGGGTTTTTTAGAGGCTCCCTCCACCATGAATTTGCCCAAACTGGGCTGGTTAGAGGCTCCCTCCACCATGAATTGGTCCAAACTGGGCTGGTTAGAGGCTCCCTCCACCATGAATTTGCCCAAACTGGGCTGTTTAGAGGCTCCCTCCACCATGAATTGGTCCAAACTGGGTTTTTTAGAGGCTCCCTCCACCATGAATTTGCCCAAACTGGGCTGGTTAGAGGCTCCCTCCACCATGAATTGGTCCAAGCTGGGTTTTTTAGAGGCTCCCTCCACCATGAATTTGCCCAAACTGGGCTGGTTAGAGGCTCCCTCCACCATGAATTGGTCCAAGCTGGGTTTTTTAGAGGCTCCCTCCACCATGAATTTGCCCAAACTGGGCTGGTTAGAGGCTCCCTCCACCATGAATTGGTCCAAACTGGGCTGGTTAGAGGCTCCCTCCACCATTAATTGGTCCAAACTGGGCTGGTTAGAGGCTCCCTCCACCATGAATTTGCCCAAACTGGGCTGTTTAGAGGCTCCCTCCACCATGAATTTGCCCAAACTGGGCTGTTTAGAGGCTCCCTCCACCATGAATTGGTCCAAACTGGGTTTTTTAGAGGCTCCCTCCACCATGAATTGGTCCAAACTGGGCTGGTTAGAGGCTCCCTCCACCATTAATTGGTCCAAACTGGGGTGGTTAGAGGCTCCCTCCACCATTAATTGGTCCAAACTGGGCTGGTTAGAGGCTCCCTCCACCATTAATTGGTCCAAACTGGGCTGGTTAGAGGCTCCCTCCACCATTAATTGGTCCAAACTGGGCTGTTTAGAGGCTCCCTCCACCATTAATTGGTCCAAACTGGGCTGTTTAGAGGCTCCCTCCACCATGAATTGGTCCAAACTGGGTTTTTTAGAGGCTCCCTCCACCATGAATTTGCCCAAACTGGGCTGGTTAGAGGCTCCCTCCACCATGAATTGGTCCAAGCTGGGTTTTTTAGAGGCTCCCTCCACCATGAATTTGCCCAAACTGGGCTGGTTAGAGGCTCCCTCCACCATGAATTGGTCCAAACTGGGCTGGTTAGAGGCTCCCTCCACCATGAATTTGCCCAAACTGGGCTGTTTAGAGGCTCCCTCCACCATTAATTGGTCCAAACTGGGCTGGTTAGAGGCTTCCTCCACCATGAATTTGCCCAAACTGGGCTGTTTAGAGGCTCCCTCCACCATGAATTGGTCCAAACTGGGTTTTTTAGAGGCTCCCTCCACCATGAATTTGCCCAAACTGGGCTGTTTAGAGGCTCCCTCCACCATGAATTGGTCCAAACTGGGCTGATTAGAGGCTCCCTCCACCATGAATTGGTCCAAACTGGGCTGGTTAGAGGCTCCCTCCACCATTAATTGGTCCAAACTGGGCTGGTTAGAGGCTCCCTCCACCATGAATTGGTCCAAACTGGGTTTTTTAGAGGCTCCCTCCACCATGAATTTGCTCAAACTGGGCTGTTTAGAGGCTCCCTCCACCATGAATTGGTCCAAACTGGGCTGGTTAGAGGCTCCCTCCACCATTAATTGGTCCAAACTGGGCTGGTTAGAGGCTCCCTCCACCATGAATTGGTCCAAACTGGGCTGGTTAGAGGCTCCCTCCACCATGAATTTGCCCAAACTGGGCTGTTTAGAGGCTCCCTCCACCATTAATTGGTCCAAACTGGGCTGGTTAGAGGCTCCCTCCACCATGAATTTGCCCAAACTGGGCTGTTTAGAGGCTCCCTCCACCATGAATTGGTCCAAACTGGGTTTTTTAGAGGCTCCCTCCACCATGAATTGGTCCAAACTGGGCTGGTTAGAGGCTCCCTCCACCATGAATTTCCCAAAACTTGGCTGTTTAGAGGCTCCCTCCACCATGAATTGGTCCAAACTGGGCTGGTTAGAGGCTCCCTCCACCATGAATTTCCCAAAACTTGGCTGTTTAGAGGCTCCCTCCACCATGAATTGGTCCAAACTGGGCTGGTTAGAGGCTCCCTCCACCATTAATTGGTCCAAACTGGGCTGGTTAGAGGCTCCCTCCACCATGAATTGGTCCAAACTGGGGTTTTTAGAGGCTCCCTCCACCATGAATTTGCCCAAACTGGGGTGTTTAGAGGCTCCCTCCACCATGAATTTGCCCAAACTCTGCTGGTTAGAGGCTCAATCCACCCTGATTTTCAAAACAAATGTTGGTGCCAACCTCAACTTACTACAAGGGCCAAATTCACTGCTGGTGACAAGCTCTCCTCACTGCAAGTGCCAAATACACATGTTTCAAGGTGTTTTCCTACTGTCAGAGAGGTGGTATTGAGTGTGTAAAGTGTGTAGTTGTTAGGCTGTGATGTTGGGGTAATAGAGGGTCTTTGGTGTGTTAGATGCCCCCAGACATGCTTCCCCTGCTGTCCCAGTGTCATTCCAGAGGTGTTGGCATCATTTCCTGGGGTGTCATAGTGGACTTGGTGACCCTCCAGACACGGATTTGGGTTTCCCCCTTAACGAGTATCTGTTCCCCATAGACTATAATGGGGTTCGAAACCCGTTCGAACACACGAACATTGAGCGGCTGTTCGAATCGAATTTCGAACCTCGAACATTTTAGTGTTCGCTCATCTCTATTAATAACTGCAAAATCCTGCTTGTCTTCTGTATTAGTGTTTTTGGGAGTCTGAACTCTTGTTGTAGTTGATGTTTGTGGTACATATAGTATATATATATATATATACAGTCCTATGAAAAAGTTTGGGCACCCCTATTAATCTTAATCATTTTTAGTTCTAAATATTTTGGTGTTTATAACAGCCATTTCAGTTTGATATATCTAATAACTGATGGACACAGTAATATTTCAGGATTGAAATGAGGTTTATTGTACTAACAGAAAATGCGCAATATGCATTAAACCAAAATTTGACTGGTGCAAAAGTATGGGCACCTCAACAGAAAAGTGACATTAATATTTAGTAGATCCTCCTTTTGCAAAGATAACAGCCTCTAGTCGCTTCCTGTAGATTTTAATCAGTTCCTGGATCCTGGATAAAGGTATTTTGGACAAACAATTCAAGTTCAGTTAAGTTAGATGGTCGCCGAGCATGGACAGCCCGCTTCAAATCATCCCACAGATGTTCAATGATATTCAGGTCTGGGGACTGGGATGGCCATTCCAGAACATTGTAATTGTTCCTCTGCATGAATGCCTGAGGATTTGGAGCGGTGTTTTGGATCATTGTCTTGCTGAAATCTCCATCCCCGGCGTAACTTCAACTTCGTCACTGATTCTTGAACATTATTCTCAAGAATCTGCTGATACTGAGTGGAATCCATGTGACCCTCAACTTTAACAAGATTCCCGATGCCGGCATTGGCCACACAGCCCCAAAGCATGATGGAACCTCCACCAAATTTTACAGTGGGTAGCATGTGTTTTTCTTGGAATGCTGTTTCTTTTTGGACGCCATGCATAACGCCTTTTTTTATAACCAAACAACTCAATTTTTGTTTCCAAAATGAAGCTGGCTTGTCCAAATGTGCTTTTTCATACCTCAGGCAACTCTATTTGTGGCGTACGTGCAGAAACGGCTTCTTTCTCATCACTCTCCCATACAGCTTCTATTTGTGCAAAGTGTGCTGTATAGTTGACCGATGCACAGTGACACCATCTGCAGCAAGATGATGCTGCAGCTCTTTGGAGGTCATCTGTGGATTGTCCTTGACTGTTCTCACCATTCTTCTTCTCTGCCTTTCTGATATTTTTCTTGGCCTGCCACTTCTGGGCTTAACAAGAACTGTCCCTGTGGTCTTCCATTTCCTTACTATGTTCCTCACAGTGGAAACTGACAGGTTAAATCTCTGAGACAGCTTTTTGTATCCTTCCCCTGAACAACTATGTTGAACAATCTTTGTTTTCAGATCATTTGAGAGTTGTTTTGAGTAGCCCATGATGCCACTCTTCAGAGGAGATTCAAATAGGAGATCAACTTGCAATTGGCCACCTTAAATACCTTTTCTTATGATTGGATACATCTGGCTATGAAGTTCAAAGCTCACTGAGGTTACAAAACCAATTTTGTGCTTCAGTAAGTCAGTAAAAAGTAGTTAGGGGAATTCAAATCAATAAAATGATAAGGGTGCCCATACTTTTGCACCGGTCAAATTTTGGTTTAATGCATATTGCACATTTTCTGTTAGTACAATAAACCTCATTTCAATCCTGAAATATTACTGTGTCCATCAGTTATTAGATATATCAAACTGAAATGGCTGTTGCAAACACCAAAATATTTAGAACAAAAAAATGATTAAGATTAATAGGGGTGCCCAAACTTTTTCATAGGACTGTATATATATATATATATATATATATATACATTGGCTACACCTTAAGCTGTTATTTTAAGTGTATTTTGTATATGAATGTGAGATTGAACATGAGTTTTAGGTGCAAATATGTGTTTTAGCGCATTTTTTCAAAAAATTATTTGTGTTTGTCACAAAGTTACATGAAGGTGGATGTGGCTATTGATGACCCATTGAGACATTTGTAATCTTCAGGTTGTCTACTTTCAAAAAATATATAGGGTTTAGGAGTTCACTTACTTTTCATGGTGTGTAATCCCTACATTTTATAGGATGATACTTTTTTAACATTTCCAGCTTCAAAGCAGATTTTTGTTCCTTCCAGTTTTGGTCATGAATGAACTCTGCACATGTTGAACTCTTATTTTTAGGAGGTTTGGTGCATTTAATTTTTTTGTTTGGTTTCCGCTTTTAGCAACTAATATACATTTATTTGCATTTTTTCATAAAACATTCACTTTAAATCAAAATTGCATGAAGGTGCCTGTTCGTATACAGTACCAAGTGGCATTGAGACAATGCTGAAGGTGTCTTCTTTAAGAAAATATATAGGTATGGGGGGGTTGGATGCTTTTTTAATGTTGCAATTTAGGTTTGATTTGTCCATCTCAAAGCTGTGAAAATTGCTCTGGCTACTGGAGGTGCAAAATTTCCAGAGACTCTTGGTAGTGAAAGGGTTAAAAAAAACCCATTGAAATATTTTTTTCTTGTAGTTGCCATATTCTCACACCCATAAATATGTACTGGGCTGCATAAGAAACAAAAGAAAAGATGACTGAGGCACCAAGTATAATCAAAGTACAAAAACTTTATTGAACAAACCGTGTTAAAAGGTACACAAGGGAGGACAACATACCATCAGACTGGAGAACTGACTCAGGTAGGTTTATAGAAATATACATGGGTAAGTATTAGAGATGAGCGAGTAGTATTCGATCGAGTAGGTATTCGATCGAATACTACGGTATTCGAAATACTCGTACTCGATCGAGTACCACTCGCTATTGGAATGAAAAAGTTCAATGCAGAACCAGCATTGATTGGCCGAATGCTATACAGTCTTCTCTGTGCAGCTTCTCCCCCGGCATCTTCCGGCTCTGAATTCACTCTGCCAGGCATCGGGCCTGGGCAGAGCCGACTGCGCATGCCCGCGCTACAAGGAAATGGCCGCTTTGACTGTAAGCTCCGCTACTTAAAAGACACAAACAGCTCAGAGCTGCCCCCCTCCCCTCCCCCGAGAGCAGGCAGCTACATCACTTGGGACATGAGCAGATAATCCCAAGGGCCATAGAAATGAAGTGTAAACAATGAAGTGAATAAATTAAGATAGCGGCCAAACAAAGCAGTTTTGATAAAGCAATGCATTTAGGAAAAGTCTTAAAGACACATAAACTAGCAGTATAGATAGGATCCTTGTGATGGGACAGCCCCTTTAACAGCACCAATATCTTTGCAACAGTGAAACCTACAAACAAAACTGAAGGCAAACAAAATTCTGCACATTGACAGCTTTGTAGTGGTATATATATGTCCTGTGGTAGAGGACATGAAAGGTCCTCTTTAAATTTTCCTAACAATATTGCATATTTCAGACTATTTCATCGAGCAGACATAATCCAATGTTTACCATGTCCTGAATATTCTCGATGTGCAGGACATAGAACATAGCGTATGATAAGGTCAAAGCTATTCAATTTCAAGTCTTGTTACCTTCTATTCCTATGTAAACATCATGCGATAAACAAGCTGTGTATAAACATAGTGTAACGTGTATAGATTCACTTGTGTTCATCTTGTAGAGAGGGATACAGACTGTATCTTCTTTGATTTATGAGTTGGATTCCGCTGTCAATCATATGTCACCAAGGCAGAATGTATGTACTCATGCAGTTCATTATGATATATGGCTTATTCCAGCATGAGGGGCTCAAGAAACTGTGGATGACACTTCGGTTTTATTTGACGATGATAGGCTTCGCTGAAAGTTGATGTAAAACTAAAACCCATTTTCTTACTTGTGAGAACGGCACTTATTAGGAGACTTAGACATAATGGTGTTGCATTTACCACGTCTCTCATACACATATTCCAATAGTCATATACCTGAGGCTTACATTAGAGAAAATGTATCAGAGACCGTGCGCTGTAGCTTTCATTACACTGTCGAAATTCTAAAATCTGGCTAGATGCTATACATTTCAGCATCATATTACTACTTTTATTCTTCTACAAGAGCTCATGTATAATATTTTGTGCCCTCATTTTGAGTTCATCTTGTATTTAAAGGGGTTGACTCCATACATGTGGCCCCTTCTGTTCCTATGCCGATGCTTTCCAAGATTCCCCGCTGGTCTCTATTAAGTCGGTGAACTCTACAGCCAATCATGGTCGGTGGCTATGACATCTTGGCACCACTTGGGTCACTGCTATGGCAAGTTATTGACCACAGCAGCCACATATCTTGTCAATGTGTCATTCCTGGGTTTGGGGGAACAAAGACTGGCATCGGATTAGGAAAGTGTTGGCACAGAAACGACAAGGCTTTGGTACTTTGTAGAGATGAGCGAACAGTAAAATGTTGGAGGTTCGATATTCGTTTCGAGTAGCCCCTCAATATTCGACTACTCGAATCGAATATCGAACCCTATTATAGTCTATGGGGGGGAAGATGCTCGTTTCAGGGGTAGGCAACTTTCGATCAAATTATACTTACCAAGTCCACAAGTGAGGGTCGGGCTGGATCCTCCGAGAAGTCTTCTCTGTGCAGCGTCCCCGCGGCGTCTTCCGGCTCTTCATTCACTCTGCCAGGCATCGGGCCTGGGCAGAGCTGATTGCGCATACACTACAAGCGGACATTCGCAGTCGGCTCTGCCCAGGCCCGATGCCTGGCAGAGTGAATTCAGAGCCGGAAGACACCGCGGGGAAGCTGCACGGAGAAGACTTCTAAAGGTAGGAGAAGAACCAGCGTTGATTGGCCGACTGAATAGCATTCGGCCAATCAATGCTGGTTCTGCATCGAACTTTTTCATTCGAATAGCGAGTGGTACTCGATTGAGTACGAGTATTTCGAATAACATAGTATTCGATCGAATACCTACTCGATCGAATACTACTTGCTCATCTCTAGCTATGACATCTTGGCACCACTTGGGTCACCACTATGGCAAGTTATTGACCTCAGCAGCCACATATTTTGTCAATATGTCATTCCTGGGTTTGGCTGGAACAAACACTGGCATCGAATTAAGAAAGCATTGGCACAGAAACGACAAGGTTTTGGTACTTTGTGCATTTCCCCTTTTGCTACTTTGACAGACCTAGAAAATTCCATTGAGCACGGAGCTCACTATAAGAAAATTAATTTTAATAATTGCGATGTTTTAATTTTGACATGTTTTTTTTATAATTTTATATTTAGTAAACACAAAAGAAGTTTGTTCGGTGCTAAAATATTGTTGCATATTAAAGGCAAACTCCCTTTATCTTAAACAGACTCTTAAAAAAGCAATTCCTTATGTAATCTCATTCTCTTTAGTCTCGTTTATAAGAAAGATGTGATTAAAAATAGGAAGAAAAAAAATGGCTTAAATGAACTAAAACAAAGTAAATAAAAAAGAAAAACATTTTTTACTTTGCATGTGCAATGCGGGGTGAGGGACGGTTTTGATGCAAATATCAAACAAAGTGCACTTAAGTATGGCAGGAATCTGAGCTGCGCTCGTCTCTTCATACAGGTACTCGTCTTCGATTCTATCCAACTCTGCTGACTGTGCATCTGTTTCTTGTAACTTAGACTGATTCTCATGTAATATTCCATCCAACTCTATTTACTGTTTACTGAAACTTATTATAGAATTCCATGAAGACTATCGGTTTCCCAATTCCATGTATCCTTAACTGTACTAGTGTCTGTCGTTTGATCCTCAGTAATTTTATGAGAGTTTCTGGCTAGTTCTTGTTTATTATCATTATTACTACTTTTATATAAAAAAAAATATAAATAATATTTTGAGGTTTTCCTTAAAAGACTTATCCAGGTATCTTTTATACTGATGACCTATCCACAGGATACTTCGTCAGTTTCCAACCAAGGGTTTGACCCTGAACCAATCAGCTATGCAGTCCAGTCCATTAATGTGACCACCTGTCAAAATCCAGAATAACCCCCTTTGGCAGAGCGGACCGCGGACGTGGACTTGGTAAGTATAATTTGATCGAATGTTGCCTACCCCTGAAACGAGCATTTTCCCCCCCATAGACTATAATATGGTTCGATATTCGATTTGAATAGTCGAATATTGAGGGGCTACTCGAAACAAATATCGAATCTGCTACTGAAACGCCACGTGTAAAAAAAACACTCCAAAATACACGTGTAAATTTTTTACACATGTAAAAATTACACTCCAAATTACACTCCATTTTACTCAGTGTGAATGCACCCTGACATTGACAGAAGGAATGGGAGAGTGGAGATTGACACAGACAGGCGCGGTGTTCTGTATGACGTATATCACATTCAGCAGGACAGCCGGCATTGTGAAGAGGTTGTGCTGCATAGTACTTATAATTACTACTATAAAAAGTGCAAAGATATCCATGGCCTTTATATAGTGTGTCGACCTTCCTGGATTTTGACCGTAACACAGGAATATTTCTCATTGCACTTAACAGTATCAACTATTATTATTTACTATGGCTTAAGTCATTGCAGCTGCTGCATAAACTACTATTGAAAGCTTCTGGCAGCCTTGAAGTTCTTGAGTCCCATTTATCCCAAGCAACAGCTAGGTTAAAGTGTAAAACATTTCACAGAGGAGAGTATACTTAGGAAGTGACAAGATTTTTCTTTGGAGTGCTAAACTCTTTCTTTTCTCTCCTGTAGCTACAATGTTGCCAAATGACCCATCAGTAAATTGTCAGACCTTCACAAATGTAAAGCACTGTTCAAATGATGAAGAAAAATAGAGAGGGTCTATCTGCAGAGCTCACACCGGTATAGTTTTGACTCTCAATTTTTATAAACAACATTTTAATTCATCGATCCTTTCAGTTCTGTCTGCTTTTAGGGGGCTTCATAACAATAGCACTCTACAAGAAATATTGTCAACATTTAACAGATGAGACAGGTCACTGCCACAAATAAACCTTCATGTTTTCCTCCATTGTGTCCAGACCATTTGTCACAGCAGGTTCATATCTACAAGGTGTTTAAAAATTGAAACCATACTAGTACAGTACTTGCAGCATGTGTCAGCCTCTGTGCAGGGTAAAATATATCAATTTCACTGCGTCTTCTCTGAAAAGAGGGATAAAAATTGCCACAGTTCTTCTTATTTTGCTTTGAGTGCAAGTTTATCAATTCTCTGTTGGAAATGCAGGAAAAATACGGTATATTATAGTCATTGTGGTCACTGAGAAGCTTATTTAATTACATACGATTGCATTATGGTTAATAACTGTTGTATATTATTATTATTATTATTATTATTATTATTATTATTATTATTATTAATATTATTAGTATTATGTTTATTATTATTATTATTATTATTATTCCTTTTGCTATTATTGTTGTTGTTAGGTATTATTAGTAGTATTATCAGTATAATTACTATTATTGTTTTATAATTATTATTAGAGATGAGCGAGTAGTGTTCGATCGAGTAGGTGTTCGATCGAATACTACGGTATTCGAAATACTTGTACTCGATCGAACACTACTAGCTGTTTGAAGTTTAAGGTTCGATGCAGAACCAGCGTTGATTGGCAGAATGCTATACATTGCCAATCAACGCTGGTTCTTCTCTTACCTTTCCGAAGTCTTCTCCGCGCTGCCTCCCCGCGTCTTCTTCCAGGTGGAATTCACTCTGCCTAGGCATCCGGCCTAGGCAGAGCCGACTGCGCATGCTCGGGCATGCACGCGCATATACGCGCATGCGCATTCGGCTCTGCCTAGGCCGGATGCCTAGGCAGAGTGAATTCCACCCGGAAGAAGACGTGGGGAACCTGCGCCGGGAGAAGACTTCAAGCAGAATCCAGCCCGACCGTCACTCGTGGACTTGGTAAGTATAATTTTATCGAATTTTGCGTACCCCTGAAACGAGCATTTTCCCCCATAGACTATAATGGGGTTCGAAATCCATTCGAACAGTCGAACAGTGTGCGGCTGTTCGAATCGGATTTCGAACCTTGGACATTTTAGTGTTCACTTATCTCTAATTATTATTACTTTATTATTATTTTATTATTGTTAATGTTACTATTATTAGTATTATTATCATCATTATTGTAATAATAATAATACTACTACTAATAATAATTACTCCCTGTACAGTACGTGATTTTAGTGTGCAGCGGCTCGGAACCGAGGAAGACTGTACTGTAAAGTACTGTATATGGTACAGTCTTCCTCGATTCCGAGCCGCTGCACACTAAATCACATTGATTCCTATGCGGCGTCATAAGAACGGATCAACGTCGTAAGTCGAGGACTACCTGTATTATGATCTATTATTAGGTTTGGTGGCCAGAAAAAATTTGCAGTTTAGTATAATGTACTTAAAATAAATAAATAAATAAATAAAATAAATAAATAATAATAATCATCATCATCATCATCAAGTAACAAAATAGATTTAAAAAATTGTTTTTAATATAGGAAACTTGGTTTACAAAATCGATTGTTTCTAGTGACGCATTCCCTTTAAAGTGAGATTTTAGTGGGTTTTTAGTGTAATTTTTAGTTGGCAAAATTCTAAGTGTTACAACTTTTAATCACTTCACTCCTTCACTTTATCCTTAGATTCAATCATAAGATTCATGCTGTCTATACATTTCCAACTTGAGGTGTGTTGGTTTTATACTATCCATATATTATCTATCTATTTGTACGTGATACTTTTTGTACTTTTTGACATTATTTCTTTTTGCTCTTTTAGAGTGTTGTGCACATTAAGATACTGAGAATAATCAGCACAATCTGTTTGGCAATGTTTTGTGAGCTGTTGGTGAGATCTCTTGCTGAGGTGATATCGACCTAATAAACATTTTTAATTGATGTGAGAATTAATTTCTCAAGGCGCTCCAAACCTCACCATTCTCCCAGCATTCGGGGGGACACTTCCTAAAACCTGAACTTCAGTATTTGTCTATAAATTTCAACTTTGGATGTAACCCATTAAATTCTCAGATTGAAGAGCAGGAGCTTACACACGGGTCACACTAGTCCTCCACATGGGGGCGCAAAAGACATAGAACCTGTCTGCGGGCACATGGTGACCAATAGACTATGATAGGATCTACCCGGGGTCTGCTGGGTTTCCGATGGTTTTATACAGGACTTTTCTCTCCACCGATTTTAGATATGAACTACGGAGATGTGAACGTAGCCTGATACTGTATCCTATTAAAGAAGAGACTGTTTTACAATTTTGAACCAACCTAAAGTAATATATCCTAGAAAGAAGATTTTTTTAGACTGCACATGGTCTGTTTGCAATTTATATAGAGATACATAAAGATACTTATATCTTTATATATATACAGACTTAAAAAAAAAAAAAAAAAAGATTTCTATTCTTTTGCCAAATGTTTGCCTTTTCTAGCTAAGGGCTCGGCACTCCGTTCTGCAGGTTTCCGTTTCTAGCACAAAACAGGGCAGGAGATGGAAACCTACCGGTATCTCTCCAAACTCATTCATTTGAATGGATTTGAAAAGTGTCCGGCCGTGAGCGCCAGTGAGCGTTTTATGCTCTCAGCGGCGAAACCGTTTTTTTTTTAAACCAGACACAGGGTCAGACATGCAGTACTCTGTGTCTGGTTTAAAAAAAACGGCTCAAAACGCTCACCGAGTCACTGGCACTCCCAGCCAGACTCGGCATGACAGGTTTCCGTATTCTGCATGCAGACCTGATAACGGAGTCCAGGCGCTGGTGTGAACCCAGCGTAATATATACAGTAATATGTAATAACAATAAACATAACAAAAATAATGTTGGCCTTTAGAGATGAGCGAACAGTAAAATATTCGATATTCGTTTCGAATAGCCGCTCAATATTTGACTATTCGAACGAATATCGAACCCCATTATAGTCTATGGGGAAAAATGCTTTGTTTCAGGGGATCCCACTCTTCTACTCAGGAGAGTCACCAATTCCACTATGACACCCCAGGAAATGATGCCAACACCCTGTAATGCAACTGGGACAGCAGGAAAAGCATGTCTGGAGGCATCTAACATGCCCAAGTACCTATATTATGTCGAGATCCCTGTCAGCTTGTGATATGCGTGAGGTGACCTTTTCCCATAGGAATGCATTGACCAGCGTTGATTGTCCGAATGCCATACAGAGAACAGCATTCAGCCAATCAAAGCTGGTTCTGCCGGAGGCTCGTCAGTGAGGAGGTGGAGTCTAATATTGCACCAGAATGGAGACTGCTATGGACCGATCTTAGACTCCGCCTCCTCCGGCAGAAACAGCATTGATTGGCCGAATGCTGTACTTTGTAGGGCATTCGGACAATCAACGCTGGTCATTGCATTCCTATGCCGAGATGTAGCAGAGCTGGCCGTGCGCTCAGCTCGGCTACTACAAAGATGCAGAGGAGCTGAGCGCACGGCCAGCACTGCTACATCGGAGATGTACCTAATATTTGATCGAATATGTATTCGATCGAACAGTGTTCGCTCATCTCTATTGGCCTTCTTTATTGGATTGTATTAAATTTGGTATCTTGGAATTTGGGTTTTAAATTGTATGTTATACTTAAAGGGGTTGTCCAGGCAAATATTTTATATTTTAAATAAGATGGGGGAGGTGAGAAAAAAAAATAAAATCGTAGTTTCTTTTCCCCAGTGCTCCGATGCCTCCCAGCATGGTCCAGTCCTGCCGGTCAGTTGTTGACTTCGGATGGGATCCAGGATGTCAGAGCCGGCGAGGAGCTTCACATCTAGAAAACACTGAAGAAGATAGACAGATAGATGGACACTGAAGCAGAAATGGCACGAGCAGGAAAGTGGCTGGGATTCAGAACTACATCCAGAGGCATCCAGTGTCAGAGCTCAGAATTACACCCCTTATCTGCTTCTGCCTGACTCCGCCCTCCTGACAGATTCAGAGTCTAAACAACATATCAGGCACTAAAACTAACAGCAGTTATTGTTCAGGAACAGTAGGAGCTAGAGAAAGAATACAACTGTATCAGAATCAGTATTTAATTGGAATTAAATGATGCAAACAGTTGGACTTGGCAAAAGTGTGAAAGGTTCCCTTTAAGGTTTAAAGGAGCACAAAGCATATTAATGCCTAAGGAGACCCATTCACCTTCACCAGCTGTAGGTTGAATTCTCCTTTTGGCTCCATGTAAGCCTCTACCAGATACCCCTGAAGCTGGCAGATCTCCCTCTAGGACAAAAGTATTGGGCGCGGAGAAATCCAATATGCTCAATCTTCTTATCCTTTGATAAAGCAACTGTGTCAGCTTCCATTCCCACTAACAGTGTCTTCGGCGGGATTCCATATCGACAATTGGGTTTTCTGTTTATTTTGTTACCCCCGATTTATTTTATTACCATCTTAGCTTTGGAAATCTCAGCCTATCAATTATAACTATGGAAATGCTAAGAAGAGGAGCGGAAGGAGTCCTAATTGTTTAGATTTGTAACAAAAGAAAATTAAATAAAATGATGGAAGAAATTTTCCATTGTGATTTTTCCATTGGGGTAAATGCAGATGGACACCCATCAACGGTGGCTCTGTCTGCATCTGCCATTCAATGTCCGTTGCTCTCATCCTCTGATGGATGACAGCAATGGACATTGAATAATGGTATTGTGAACCCATTCTTAGAGTATTTATCCCTTATTTAATAGGGCTCTGTCTTACAAACCATCTCCTCATACATCAATGTCAATAAGTTATTAGAATGTACTGTATTCTCGTTTGTTCTTCTATCTATATTAATATCTTATGTTCTAACCAATTATAGTGCCGAGACATAGCCAAAAGCAAACTGCTGTATTTACTGATGACAATGATGAAGATGACGAGCGCTCTCTAAATAATTCCTTTATATATTGTCAAGTATTGAGAAAAACAATAATAAAAATAAATTCTCTTTAGTGTCCGACCAAACAAACTTCTAATTTCGACTCCGCAGAGAAATTACACAGTCTGTGGACCGTTCCGAAACAAAGGAGGAAGAGGCCGTGTAATAAGAACTGAAAAGAGTCTAGGACCTTCAATCCTAATAATCTCATGTGATGAAGAAAGTGCTGAGGAAATCAGACAGAAAGCAATTAAATTGTGATAACTGTGGTAATTCGCCAAGAATGTAAATTAAATTCTGTCTATTGTTTTTATCTGTTTAACAGAAGTAGAAATGTTGGGGAAATATTTGTTTCGAGCAGTGAATAGGTATTTAAATCACAAAGCTCCAGACAAAGGTAGTCTAACAATGTAAATGTGTAATGAAATTTACTGCAAAGAAACACTTAGCAATGAAAAGGGAAACAAAAGTAATAAAAACAACACAACATGCAATATAATGAAAGACGATAACGATTTGTAAATTTGTGTTATTTAAAAAGTATTTTTGAGATAAAATATGAACTAGATCATGAGCTATGTAAGATATTGCTGGTTGTGCCATCCATTGGAATGGAGATAGGAAACTGAATATGCATTTTGTAAAGTAATGTTTAGGGTTGAGATGATTTTGAAATTTCAGGATCGTTTTTAAAATCTGATTTCCGATCATTTTCCAATCGAACCCGATCCCAATTCCAATCCTAATGCAAGTCAGTGGGATTTTTTTTTAATATCGAAGATCGGATTTTATAAACGATCCTATTCACTACTCAGCATTGTTTCAATTTTTGGACTCCACGCTGTGTAGTGATTAAAAAAAAAAAATCCCCTGGCTATTTAGCCCACCTGATGTCCGCTTACCTGCACAGATCCGCTGTCGCTGCCGCTCCCCGTTCTTCTCAGTACGGTCCTCTCTCATTGACATGCCTTCAGAGCGCCGTGCGTGTCCCCACCTCCTTAGGCTAGTGTTAGAGATGATGGGAGTAGGCGGGTCTTGTTGTGGCTCACGGGAGACGTTCACTCACGTCTCCCCTCCAAGTACCCGCCCACACTCTCCTAAGCCACAAGCCCCGCCTTCTCCCAGCATTTCTAACACTAGTCTAGGGAGGCGGGGACGCGCAGGCCGCTCTGAAGTCATGTGAAGGAGAAAGAAGAGGAGCGAGAAGAACAGGGAGTGGCAGCGGCAGCACTTCTGTGCAGGTAAGTTGAGCGATCGGGATTGGAATTCCGTTCCCGATCTTTTTTAGGTGGGATTGGAACCCAATCATGATCGTGAAATTTACTCGATCGCTGATCGGGATCCGATCTTTTCCGATCCCGATCACTCAACCCTAGTAATGTTATTTATCTATAGGTCTTCTTGCATAAATATCACAATTATCTACTTGTTATAGCACCCCCTGTTGTTCAAAATGTATAGGCTTGTGCATGTCATTCCACTGGGGCTCTGTTAATCATGCATACCCAGTAGAGTACAGTACAGCTTCCTATCCTCAGTGAAAGAAGCAGGTATATTATTTAGGCTGGACATAGGCTTTCTTACTTACAGTAGAGACAGTCCAGCATGGTCAGCAGAATGTTTAATAGTAAGTGATACACATCCTCATACACATTTAGATTCGATAGAGGAGTTTGTTGTATAAATACATTTTACATTTTTTAGCAGCTAAACTAGTAGTTGGAGCTTCTACCCCTCGGCCAGGAATTATTAATTGTATAATTAAAAGTTATTCCAAGGGCATGATACATATCTATGTGAACTCATAGCAAAATTTTAATTAGCTCTTAATCATTTTGATCTTCCAGATGCATAAGGATAACTAAGTCAATTATATTACAGTACAGATAGTATGCGCATTATGATGTCATGGTAGTGACATAAATATCATGTCAATGGGGAAAGGGGAATCACAGCCCAATCAGAAGACCTTACATGGAAATCAATGTCCCGGTTCACACCGTTGTCTGTGGATGGCGGATGCACGAACCAATGAGCCCCATTGGCTTGGAGAGAAGTCAACACAGTAGAAAGGATTGTGGTCAGCAGTCACACGTATGCAATAAAACAACTTTTAATCAAAAAAGCATATTACAATGAAAACAAGGGATGTGATAAGCAAAAAATAACCGCTATTGTGCATGTGAAGCATCTGACTGACAAGTTTTCGGAGAAACCTGTCTCCTTACAGCATCCCCTGATGTTGGAGAGATAAAACACCCAATGAAGTTAAGGCATGGGAATAATGGACCTGTGATATTGTACATGTTATGAGATGACCAGATTTGAAATCCAACATGGTTTTGTGATACTTTGTCAGGAGATGTATATTGTATTAGTCTATATGTGGTTTTTATAGCCCGTCAAGGGTTTTGCTGGTATTGTTGTGATATTTTATTGTAAGTGAGGCATCCTAAATAAACTTGCATAAAGATAAAGTGATATGCCCATCTCAATGATCCTATCTAAACTGCTATCTTATGTAAATCCAAGAGTTTTTTAAATTGTATTGCTTTAGAAATGCTGGGTCATTTACCGTCTATGTGAAATAATTCCTCCCATTAGTCCCAGCCTGTTACTTCATCTCAGGATGGGTGACATGACACAGTAAGATGCTCCATTGTGGACCACCCATGAACAATTTGGGGACTTTTCAGAACACAAAGTATAATAATCGGAGACCCAGGGGAGGATGCAAACATAAAAAACAATGTTACTTACCTCTCCCTGGCTCCAATACACTCCCTGCTGGTGTCGGCCATTTTCAATGATGGACCAGATGTCACATGAGTTGAGGTTGCGTCGCGATGCTTAAGGACGCAAGCCTCGGACCACGTGACATCTGGGACGTCACCAAGTAGGTGCAAAGCCTACCGGAGCATAGGAAAGGTAAGTAAAAGTGTTTTTTTGTGTTCCCTCACCTCTCCTAGCCCTCCAATCATTATGCTTGCTGGTCTGAAAAGACCCCCCCCCTAGTATAATGATCACGGGATCATGGGACCGCAGTCTCACTTACTGATTTCAGGACCTGCTCCCAGCCTCCGCAGAAGGGGAAGCACTGGCCACCGTGAGCAGACACCAGGATCGGTAAGTAGATAGGGCCTATTAAAAAAAAAATAAAAAAAAAATGGTATCGGCTGCTGATGGGCCCCCTAATGTCCCGGGTCCTGTGGCAGCCACTACTGCTGCTACTTCAGTAGTAGTTACACCCCTGTACATGACAGCATGGAAGACCAAGGACTGCTTAATGTATATCAAAGAAAACCTGGTACACACAGCCAACATTACACTTTTTTTCATATCTTCTCCCATTGTTTATAGTCATCTGCACCTTATATTTCAACGAAAACTGGTATCCTTATTTGATGTGCTCCATTTACAATAAAAGCTAATTTTGTATGGAGGTGGCAAGACTGCCAACAGGTATCACAATAGATGAGACACCCACACACAAACATTACCTGCTAGCCTTTTCTGCTGTTCTATACTGCATTAAAAGGGTCTACATGGACAATACTCGGGGTCCTTGTGTAGATTGCAGTCGTATTGTATTATAAGTATTGCAGGCAGAAATTGCTTATTAAATGTGGCGTAACGTTTAGCTGTTCCAAACAATCCCTCCATAGGTCCACAAGGCATTGCTTTATGCAACACCATTATGCTATATTCTAAGAGGTTCCTTTACAATAGCCCCTTAAAAAAAAGTGATCACATTGTTTATTTGGTAATTTCACGGTAATCACTTTATGATAAATTCTGCTGAGATTTCCAGAATTTTTTTCATAGTAATTTTATGTGCAATTACTTTTCATTCTTCACAACATAAATAGCTGTGTAATTACCACATGTTCACAAAACACTTGGTTATTTCTTTGCATTCGGAATATCCGAAAGCTCCATTATGAGGAGTATCATCTCCTTGGTGGGTAAATGTTAGGCAACAGAGACACAGTTATGGTCTTGGCTGAATCCCGAATTTCCTATAATTAGCTGGTATGGGCTGTGGTCATGATGCCAGTCATAGTTTTATTGCAATTAGAAATATCCAAAAATCTTACTGGGATTAGAATGTTATGGCTGCAATGTATTTAATATAATTAACTGAGTGTAATAATTATTTTCATTAGTCATGCACAACTGTAAGTACATAAAGTGCATTAGGCATGGAACAGAACTTAGATCTCCGGGGAACCCGGGAGAAGTCTGTAACAGAGCCCTCCTCCTAGCATGTATAATGCTGCTGTCTTCTTATGTGGCAGAGAGGGTTTGAGAATCGAGAAGTGCCGGTAGACCTTAAGAAAACAATAAATCTAATATATGAATACTTGCTATCAGAATTCTCCCTTTAAAGGAGTTCTCCTCAGTCAACTTTTTATAGTCTATCCTTAAAGCTGTTTTCTGTAGATTTTTTGGCCAATCTTGAGGATAAATATCTGATTAGTAGGGACTGCACCAACCAGCTGCTCATGACTGCTGCCAGACCTGGTACTATACAGTGTACAGAGCCAGAAGCCTATGGCAAGGTGCATTGTATAGCGGCAGAGCTGTGCTATTACAGCTTAGTTCCAATTCACTTCAAGGGGAGTAGAGCTGTAATAATGCCATTATACAATGTACAGAGGCTCTGCTTCTAGATCTGTACACTGTATAGTGTTGGACCCAGCAGCAATTCCAAACAAGTATTGATGGCCTGAAGATGGACCATCAAAAAAGCCAAAGTCCTAGGAAGTCTCTTTAAGGGGTAGTTCACACGGAGTAAACTGGTGTGTATTTTGGCATGTAATTTTACATGTGTAAAATAAGACTCCCATTGACTTCAATGACATTTTACACGTGTATTTTGATGTGTATTTTGGTGTGTTTTTTTTTTTTTTTTTTTGCACGTGTAAAAGAATGTCATTGAAGTCAATGGGAGTCTTATTTTACATGTGTAAAATTACATGCCAAAATACACGCCAGTTTACTCCATGTGAACTACCCCTAAGGTCGTGGCTTCATGTGGTGTAAATGTTGCAGTTTCACCACGGGTTAAACGCCATGGAAAACAAATGGCGTTTTACAGTCCCTGCATAGTGGATGGGATTCTAGTGAATCCTATCCACACACTGCGGACAAATACATGCTGCAGACATGCTGCCATTTCCAAACCCATTACGTTTACGTAAATCGCAGCATGTCAATTATATCTATGGAAATGTCGTTGATTTCCCTATAGGTATAATGGAAGTAGAAAGTCATCCTCTGGGGACTTTCTGTGAAAAGCGCTGCAGGAAAAACCGCCATGTGTTTCCACCGTGGTTTTTCCCGCAACGTTTTTTTTTTTGCTGCGGCCTGGTATGTTGGTCCTTAACAAAGCATATTCACTGTTTTAATATTCACCAACATGTTACAGAACACATTACAGTTAACTTACAAAGTTACACTAATAACCATCATAACTTTGTTAAGTATCTCACTTTTGTAGATTTGGAGATAAACAACTTTATGTGTTATGCCAGTTGAGGCCGTTGGTGCACTGGGGGCGGGCCCTCAGTCCTGGGGCACTGCTTTTGACACTCAGACCTCCACCATTTCTGTTTTTCGCCACTCCATGCAGAGGGAGTTGATATTCCTATTGCTATGACATCACCCATCTTACTTGATGAGCAAGAGCATTCCAGAGCTGAAGATCTGCCCCCAGTGTACCAATGATCTCATTTACATAAAACAGCTTTATCTAAAAAGCTACAAAAGTGACATACATAACAGAAGTATGTTGTTCATCACTGCATTCTCTGTAACACTGTGGTGGCAGTTGAGTATGCTTGTGAAGGGAAGCTGAGCTGCTACACAGTGCATGGAGCCATCTGGCAGTGCGCTGAATTCAGCGCACTGTCGGCTTTCCCGATCTGTGCCCCGGGTAAAGCGCTATCGGTCCCGGTACCGTAGCGATTTACAGTCAGAAGGGCGTTCCTGACAGTCAGTCAGGTACGTCCTTCTGCACAGCAGTGCCTATCGCGCTGTACAGTGTGAGCGGGGAGGAACGCCCCCTCCCCTCCTGATAATACTCGTCTATGGACGAGCACTGTGAGCAGAGGAAGGGGGAGTTCCTCCCCGCTCACACTGTACAGCACTATAGGCGCTGCTGGGCAGAAGGGCGTACCTGACTTCTGACTGTAAAGCGCTACTGTATCGGGACCGATAGCGCTTTACCCGGGGCATAGATCGGGAAAGCTGAATTCAGCGCACTGTCGGCTTTCCAGCAGTATATAGAACTGCCTGTACCCAATCTGATGAAAGGTCCTCTTTAACATGTTAACTCACAATAAGGCAAAAAATCTTAATTTAACCCTTTCAATAGCTTTTGCTGCAGTCTGTGAAAAGATTTCACCCTCGGTCAACTTCTAGTTGTTAACCCCCTTGCAGACGACCATGTGCATAGTCGGTGTGCTATCTGGCTTTTTCGTGGATAGCACACTGACCCATTCATTTCTGTGAGCCTGTGCACATGACTGTGAATTACATGGTACCATGTGCAGACTAGCAGTCTGGGCCACAAAATATGGAACCGGTCCTACTCCTATCCGATTTTGCGACCGTGCTTAAATGTATGGGGCAGTGGAAGCACGGCCATTGTATGAGCGGCCTATGGATGACATCAGCCAGCCGTGAATGAATGGCACGGCCGACTGGGCAGTACATGGTCGTGTACAACCCAGCTTAGTGTCTGTTAAAGTTTACAATATCTTTTATCTTTATGCTTGTGGGTCACAATATATGTCATTTAAGCCCCAGTAAATACCCCAGTTGAGACCAGTTGAGACCATCATGGCGACAGTAATTAACAGCTTTGTAGAACAGAAAGGAAATAATGGCTATGGGAACTTGACAAAAGAGGACGTCTCAAAGACGAATATTTGGTGCATTTTTTATTTTATTTTAGATGGACATGTTTAATAATGGCATGTCCATTATAATGGTCTTCATTAATACACTTTACTGCAATGCCCTTGGATTAGCCAGTCATAAATCAAGAGCCTTAGTGCACGGTGACTAATATAACAAAATAACTTTTAGAACTACGAGTATTGCAAAAATAAATAAAATTAGCACCGGTAAACATTCATTATCCATTTTTCGAAAGTACAATCTTTATAGGAAACTGGAATTGATAGGTTAAATGTAATCAGTGTGGAAAGAACAGCACAACACTCTACACTAATTGAAGATGGATTGCACTCACCTCCGTATGAAGCCACTCTTCAGGTCTGATTAAAAGTTTCCTTTGTACAATGTAATTTATTACTGTAGAGTTTGCTAGCTGCCATTTCGAGATATGAATGAGCGTGCCGAGCGGTAGGACGCAGGAAACTTTTTTGTTTTGGAGATAAAATTTAGAAAAAAAGAAAATTTCTGTGCTAAACATGAATTGTAAGAACAAAGCCCTTTCTAAAACTTAAGGAACCCGGAGGAAAACTTAGGAATAAAAGTGAAAGAATAGAGTTGGATTTTTAACGAAAAAAAATGAAAAAGTTCCTCTTGGGTAAAGCACATCAAAAATCTATTTCACTTAATAAATAGATCTACCGTAATATAGTGAGAAATTGTAAACTTTTACATTTAAGATGTCCTCCGGCTAAAACAGAGAACTGTCCAATGTAGGTGCGTCAAGTCTATACAAACGATAGCTGTTTTCTATGCATACGGATGTGTCCTCCTTTTAGGTTTGAGCCAACTGGTTCATTTGCCACCCATGAACCACTATTATACTCTACAGACCACAGAATATACTAAACAGAGGCCCAGGTTATGTGAAAAATATAATAAGTAATTTAACTCACCTTCCCCTGGGCTCTGTCATGGCATGGAGAGCGGGCCACTATCTTCTTTGGGCCTCTCCCAGCTTCCTAAATGACATTAGCAGACCCATGCAAAAAAGAAAAAGAGAGACCCCAGGAGGAGCGCTCTTCCCTGCTCCGCTTGCTCTGGAGCCTGGTTCTTGTTTGTTAATGGGGAGATGACTGACTCCATATTTACCTTAGCTTATCTCTACCTCCCTAATTCTAATCAAGGAAGCGCTCTGGAGATTATCTTGGATAATTTAGCTGATTTTGCTCCTGCTCCACCTTTCGGTCATCCCCCTCCGTTCCTATCGTAGGTTGGCTCTGCGGCACAATTAACGCCACCTGGGTGTGTCTCACGGCATCCCTCAGAGTAGCTCGGAGGCGCTTATGGTAGCCTGAACACCCTGGATTTTTTCCCAGGGGTCGCAATCGTAGAGGGATGTAATGTCTTGAGACTATGTGACAAGCCGGTTTCCCCGTAGCCGGGGGTCGGGGTTTCCACTTTATCCCTCTAACCCCCTCCCCTCTATTCTCCCCCACCCCCCCTTCCCCTTCTCCTGTTTGTGGGACAGTTTCGGGGTGTTCTCTTACTCAATTGTATTTGAACTGTCATGCTTTTGTATTGCTCGCCCTGTTCTGCTCCGCAGACGGTCCCCTTTTTGGTTTATTGGGCCCGCCTGTATTATTGCTTTGTGCTGTTTGCTGTTTTGTGATGTTTTATTTGGTTCTCCCTGTTTTATGACGTTTCTATTATAAATAAAGAATTTATAAAAAAAAAAAAAAAAAAAAGAAAAAAAGAAAAAGAGAGACATCAAGCGCACTAAGTGTAGTATGCACAACTGAGATGAGACAAATACTGGAGGAGTATAGTAGAAAACGACCAGTTGGCGTCTCACCTGATGGGGTTATGATGGAGTTACAACACCCAAAGATGCAATAAGATAGTAGATGGTTCTTGGTGAGTGTGGCAGTGGTTCCATCAGCAGGCACTGGAGGACCGGGGAGAGGAACAGGAGAAAAAGGGGAGACAGGGATCCGTGCTCTGAGGTCGTGCAAATGGAGCAGGAAGCAGGAAACAAGCGTGTCGTTTGAGACAGTTTTTAATAGGATAAAATACAGTACAGCACAACGCATTTCGGGTGGTGGACCACCCTTTTTCAAGTGCACAAATCACAAGTAAGCTTACGTATTTCAAGCCTTATGTTTCCTGCCTAGGCAGCTTGCTGCCAACTGATGTCTTGCATGGCCATGCACATACAGCAATTGAGGCTAGAGCCTATTAGCAGACCCATGGGATTGTTTAGTATTGTGGTTGGGCCTCAGCAGTCACAAAAGATGAACTAACATCCTGAAGCTTCAGGCCTCCAAGGCTTCAGAAATCCCTGAGGGACATTGACGTCATTCAGGAGGCTAGAAGAAACCCAATGAAGATGAGGGCCTGTACCTGGCACCACAGTGGAGTCCAGGAGAAGTGAGTATTACTGTTTTTTATGTTTGCTCACCTCCCCTGACTCTTTTATTGTAGTCTAGGGCCTTAAGGGATGAAGCCGACTATTATACTGCTGGGCAAACTTTGTGAATAGTCGTCAGGCAAATCTTGCAAGGTTGCCCAACATTGCCTTTCCATCTTGCCTGGATATATCTGAATATGCATCAATAGATAATTTTCAGTTTAGTATTTAGCCATTATGACAGCACGCCCCATTGGACTACTGAGGCCTCAGCATTGACTTTGAGCCAATGATTTCACATGGTATAGCCAAAGAAGCCAGGAACTGTTAGGGAATTGCTAGGACAGCAATTCCCCAGTAGCTGTTGGACCCTGGGACGGAACACAAGAGACAGTGAGCCCTAAGCTGAAGCCCCCAACTGACCATTCCTATTGCCAGGCCCTATCCTACGTAATAGGAGGCAACCACGAAGACAGTCCCTTCCTGGATATGTGAGACACAAAATGCAGACAAGACGGACAACGAAGAGAGGTCAGCTAGCCAAGGGTCAGTAACAGTTGAGCGATGCAGTGCCAAATCGGAGTCCAAAGAATAGTCAGTGAGGAAAGTGAAAGGTCAAGGATAAGAATGCAAGCAGAAATAGTGACAGCAAGGAGCAAGTACGCACAAGGCAATAGCAAGCACTGGTGTGAATGGGAGCCAAGATAAAACAGGGGAGGAAGACCCCACCCCTGGAGTTGACAGGAAGGCAGGCTGTCAATCACAGGTAAGACAAAATTAACCACTTAATGGACAGAGGCAACAAGGGCAGAAGACGGGTGTGGTGCAAATACAATCACAGAACTAGAGCCAAGTTCACACAGTGCGACCAAAAACTTTAAGCCAAGAACCAAACTGCACACGCCGCCTGCACCACAGCACGCGAGCGGAGGGTGGCGCAGAGACCCGAACAGGCAGAGATGTTACAGGAACGCTGTAGAAAGAATACCAGACAGCAAAAGGGAGCTTAAGGAGAGGTGAGAGAAGGTGAGTATGAGTGTTTATTAGTTTTCTGCACCTCACGTACACCTACGAAGAGACCTGACAGTATCATAATAGCACTTTTGGTTCAGACTGGATGAAACAAAACTGGTGGGAGAACCTTGCAAATATACTCAAAACTAGTCTTGTGAAGTTCAGCCATTTTGTCCATTACTATAGTTGTGAGGTGATACCCCGATCTGAACCAACTTGTGGTTGTAACGCTGCACCATAAGGACACCTAATGTAAACTTTCTGACATCCTATTCCACAGAATACTTTCTGCAATACAAAACCGTATAATTGCTGTTTACAGCCGAGTAGAGACTATCTTCTAAAACATGATTTCACATCTAACTCTTAAAAATCTTCTAAAAAGAATAAAATAAGCTATACCTATTATGTTTTACGGATTCTGCAAATGTCAAATTTATGAAATCTATCGTGGGTACAGTCTTTCATACATATTCAAACCTCCAAAAGAAGCAAGCGTCTGGCACAATGCAAAGAGTTAGCTAAGATCATTCCCTACTATGTCTCTCCACCCGTGGTTGCACATAATAAGCTTGATTTTTCCTTTTTTTTATTTTATTCCAACTGCAAAGGTAATAAAACCTGATTACACACTTGCAGTTACAATACTACATCAATCTAGCGTCTTTGCAGAAAGTCGATTTGTTTTGCTAATTTATTCCGCTCCTTTTTTTCCCCTCTCTTATACTTTGTGTATACCTTTTCAATACTTGGCCCTTATAGGCTGTCATTTGGCAATGCTCCTCTTCGCTGTCGTTACGGCAGTAACTTTAAAATTAGATAATGCAAAACTTCTCTATGAGCGATGCCGCTTCAAGGACAGAGTGAAAGGAATTCCATTTGTGGTTCATTAGGACGACTTTCATCAACAGCATCATTAGATAAGAAAAATATAGCTAATAAGAACAATTACAGAGCGGAATGTATTATGGATGTGTTGATCTGTACGCTGGTAGCAATTTGTCACTGCATGCAAGTCCCGGAGTAATGATGTCTTACACATTGTGAGAGGCAATCCCGGGGTGTCACATTCCAATAACTGCACAGTTCTGCGCACTGAAACGATAAACACAAATCAGAATATGTTAGTTCTCAATTTATTTCCAAAGTGTTTTCAGCAGTGCAGACCTCACTAAAATCCCTTTTGTCAGCTGCTATGAAATGTGACACAGACATTGAAGCATATTAATAAATGGAGGATTTTCTTTAGCACTTAAAGTGAGCCACTAGTGAGGAGAGGACTATTTAATGCATGGCCAAGCAGCAGACATTTTCCTGTTTGTAACATTAACTTGTTGCCGCTCTCATTTACAAGTGGGTCAGTTCGCTGGCTTTATCTGTGCTGGAGAGGAAATTTTTGCTTAGGGTGCTAAAGTCTGGAGACTACGCTGTCTACTGGAAGGCACACTCATCTTTGTGCAACCTCACCAGTGTCTTCTGGCCCCCTCTGGATCATTATTGACCTGAGGTTCGTGGTTTGCATTAGGTTAAGAACTCCAATTTCTCATCAAACCAAATCAATACAATAGGATGGCATGCTGGGGCAACACGGTGGCTCAGTGGTTAGCACTGTAGCTTTGCAAGCACTGGAGTCCTGGGTTCAAATTCTGCCAGGAACAACATCTGCAAGGAGTTTGTATGTTCCCCCCATGTTTGTGTGGATTTCCTCCCATTCTACTAAGACATATTGATAGGAAAAAAAATGTACATTGTGATCCCTATATGGGGCTCGTAATCTACATTTAAAAAAAATATTGTGGCATGCTAGCAAAACCCTTGACCGACAACAGTCCACAACACAATCACTGGTTAGATAAACATAAAGACATATAGCATATCACTTTGTGACGCATTATCACATAATCACTGATAAGTCCAGGTTGGAACTCAAACTCACTTTTACTCATCTTTCTTGGGCTTCCAAGTATCTTCTGGCCAGTAATGTCCCGAGTCTTGACTGCGTATCAACCACTCAGATGTGTCCACCGTTACCTTAGCTTGAATCTGCTTTAGCCCTCCAATTTCTCATGAAATAAAATCAATAGAATATTGTGCATGCTAGCAAAGCCCTTGACAGACAATAATTCACTAGACAATCACTAGTTGGCTACACCTAGAGACATAGAGCATATCACTTTTGACCAAATAACACAAAATCATGTGGTCAACTAGTGACGCATATATCAGGGTACGCCCAGCTAAGGGGTGAGGTAAGAAAGGACATATTTGTATCCTTTATTTCAACCTTAAGCAGTTTTCCCATCTCAGTGCTTCAAAAGTTTGCCTGCTGTCTCTTCTCACTCCCTGTATTTCATCCCCCCCCCCCCAGCTCGCTGAACAGGAGACTATGACTCGGCTTTATCAGCAAACTGCAATTAGCTGAACTGATTGTCCTGCTGGCAGAGCAGTAAGTGACATCACTTGTCCTATCACTCAGGTCCGTGGTTATGGAAACACTGTGTAAACAATGGGAGGGATAAGGTCATATAGCAGTAAAACAAAGCAGCATTTCTAAAGCAATATATTTTGTAAAAGTCTTCAATTTACATAAGCTACCAGTATAGATAGGATCCTTGAGATGGGAATACCCCTTTAAGCTTTCCCAGCATATTCTGGTTAAATTATCTGTCCTATTGGTTTCCTGCCTGTCCAAGCCCTTTTCCTTGTCCTCAGTGAAAACATTTCTTGTCTCATTTCCTAAGAAAAAAAAATAAAACTGCAATCCACTTCTACTGAAAATAACTGATCTACTTTCCCCAACACTAACCATTAACCAGCCTCATTCCTATCCTTTCTCTTTCTGTATGAGAAATGCATTGTGTGATTATTACCTTAACAATAGTCAGAAACAACTCCTCATGACCCCGTGTGGAAGAACTACACAGCAGGCTCCCAATTACATCTCCACTAGAAGTGACCTGCTGTGCAGGAGTCAAACATTTCTCCTCCACAGTGTGTTGCCTTCAAGGGTGGGATGTTGATTCTAGGTCATTATTGCTCAGCCTTGTATTCTGTGTTGCAGTCAATGGGGAAGGTAGCCTTGACATAATCATATACTATTTTGGAAAAAAAAGGGTACAAACACTATACAGCCACTTTTAAAGTCCTCAACAGTTTGGCTTCGAGTTGTCATCTCCTGGGCCAGTGACAAAATTAGAAGAGATAGGACATTGTATTTACATGTTTCTTAATGCCCTTTCCATAAATAATACGCCAATGTGTCTCCTTACTTCTCAATAATGTCTTTCCTGTGCACAGTGGAACATTGCACAGGTTCTCACCACCCAATAGCACAGGGAACATGGCTAAACTGTTTTAGGTCCCTTGTGGCTAAAGACCCAAAAGCAGCGGATGACTCACATTAAGCCAAGCAATGTCGTGATCCCCAGGCATGCATAGATCTGCTGTAAGGATGAGCAACCTCTAAAAAAGATTTTTTTATTTTTTTTTTAAATCTTGAAGGTTTCTTTAGAGTGTCCTATTCAATGCCAGTCTTCCTATCTCTTATGTTGTCAAAGAATATTCCTTGCCATAAATCAGGTTCCTCCTCTAGCTCATAGTTGGCATAGATGTCAGGCAATATTTAGAAAACAAATATTGTGAGGGAAGAGTAAAAGAGAAAAAATTCACAATACTTGGTGCAAAAACTTGCAACTTTTTCATGTTTGTATGTCAAAATCCTGGTGAACAAGAAATGGTACATCTGCCCCAGTGTACTGTGATAAAAATAGTATTTTTTGTAAAAACCTCACACAAACAGTCTTGTGAAAATCCTATTAAGAATAAGGGATATTCTCCAACTGTTCAGTTCCATCTTTGACCAATGGTTGGCTTTGGGGAACGGGGCTTAGAAAATGGGGAGTTTAACAACCTTTTGAGTAAGTGGCAGGATTTAGTTTATTGCTGAAATTCAAGGTTATCAAAACCATAAGAGAAATGTATCTAGTTGACAATTGCTATGGCATTGAGTTATTTGTTAGTAATAGTGTAAAATGTCACACTTCTATAATGGCCCTATTCCACATTTCACCTAATGTATGTGCCTGTCGTTAATTACTTAACAGGTAGCTCTTAGAATCATTTACATTATACAAATATACAGTATATTGTATCCAAATCAAAATTGTATATATAGGAATGGCTGTTAATTATTGCATGCTAAAATTGCACATACTTATTACTGAATCCTTATTGAGATAACCACCTAAAAATGCATGAAAAAGTGGAATTCTAGAGAGGCGGTCTTTTTGAAGAAGGTCGTTAGTATGACAATCCGTCACCAAAAAAGTGGTCTTCTTGAAGAGGTGGCCATTTAAGGTGCTTGTCTTCTCAAAGAGGTGGTCATTTGGAGAGGTTTCACTATATCATGTTGCATACTTTTCATTTAAAAGGATTCTACCATTAAAATGCTTTTTTTTCTCGTTAACACGTAGGAATAGCCTTGAGAAAGACTATTCTTCTCCTACCTTTAGATGTCTTCTCCACGCCGCCGTTCGGTAGAAATCCCGGTTTTCTTCGGTATGCAAATGAGTTCTCTCGCAGCAGTGGAGGTGTCTTCAATACTGTGAGAGAAATCTTCAGCACCGCCTACATCTTCTTCAGGAACGGCCTCTCTGCGCATCTTCTTCTGGAGCTGGGTTTCAGTCTTCTAGGCCTCGGGCAGCGCAGACTGCGCATGCCTGTGGCCACAACAAAAATGGCCGCTTATGCTTAGGTGAAATGTGGAATAGGGCCAGTCGTTTTCACTGCATGACACATGACTATGTAAGTGTGACATTTTACACTATTACTAACAAATAATGCCATAGCAATTGTGAACTAGCTAAATTTCTCTTATGGTTATGGTAACCTTGAATTTCAGCATTTTAATGATAGAATCCCTTTAAGAACAGATAGAAAAAATGGCTACCAAAAACCTCCGGCAGCGCTATACCTCTCCTGAATGTTGAAGAATTGGGTGTTAAATTTCAACATGTAGTATCTTTCCAAAACTGAATAAAAAATGATTAAAAAGTACTCTATATGTTCTCTATAATTGTACCAATAAAAATGTCACCTCATCCTACTAAAAATAGCTTTTCGATAGAAATATGAAAAAGTTATGGGGTCAGAATATACCAATGCAGAGAAAATGTTGTCATGTTTATTGCGCAATGAACTCTGTTAAAACAAAACTCCCATAAAATTAGTGAAACTGAGTTTTTATATTTCACCCCCTTTAAATTTATTTTCTAGCTTCTCATTACATTGTATGCAAAATTAAAGGGATTCTATTATTAAAATTTTATTTTTTCTACCAACACATGGGTATAGCCTTAAGAAAGGCTATTCTTCTCTTACCTTTAGAAGTCTTCTCCACGCCGCGTCTTTCAGTAGAAATCCTAGTTTGAAAATGTGTTCTCTCGCAGCTTACTGATCTTACTGTGTAAGCGGACACAAAAACATGGCCACTGTGCCCGAGGCCCGATGGCAGAGCCGACATGCATGTGCATGCGTAGAAGTTTAAACCCAGCGCCAGAAGAAGACGCAGGGAGAGGCCCTTCCAGACAAAGATGGAGATTTCTCTTGAAGCATTGTTGACGCCCCTAGTGCTGCAAGAGAACTCATTTGCATACAGAAGAAAACCGGGATTTCTACCGAATGGCAGCACAGAGAAGACATCTAAAGGTAGAAGAAGAATAGCGTTTCTTAAGGCTATTCCTATGTGATAGTGAGAAAAAATGACGGTAATAGGAAGTACAACTTGTCCCACAAAAAACAAGTCCCCATAGGGCTATTTGAACAGAAACTTCAGTTTTTAAGCAAAGATTGCCTTCATTTTCCATAGCTTCAGTAATGTAACTTGTTTCTTAGTATTGGATCTCTAAGCCAGTCTGCTATATTCAATATCAAAAGGTTGTAATATTCTGGTTATGTGGACACAAATTAAAACAAAAAAACCCCTGAAATTTTCTATTCTGTAATTACACCTCTGGCCAGTAATGTATTCACAGCCATGATTCCTGTTATCCCCCAGATAATATCAATGTACAGTAAAATAATAATAATAAAACTATCTATCTGCAAATTAGACTCGGAGACTAGGGGAACACACGGTAGAAGTGTAATGTGTAAAACATAGTGGTGTGTGACAAACATTTTTGTTGGATAAATACAGAGATTAGAAAGGAACGTGTGATTAATGGAAGATCACTTTACTGGGAAAATTAAAGAATAAGAAAATAATCCTAAAATAATTACATTCTTTAATTAAGATAATTCACCAGTGAATGCTTTCCAGTCCTGAATGAGCACAAAAGTGACATCCTCATTTTTCAGACAGTCTTGCTGTAGGATGTTGAAGACTATATTTAGCTTCCTTTATTATTGCTGCTCCCTCTTGCAACAGGATTTTGTGAATTTTGAGAAGAATACTTGTTACTGAAAGGGTTTTCAAGTTTCAGGCAGGTGCGGAAAAAATAAGAATGCCAAGAAAGAATGCCTTCAGAAATAGAAGGGTTAATAGTTTAATTGGGCAATTAACGAAATCTCAGTAGTTACCGACAGTTTTTGAAAGAACTCGGCAAGGAGGTTGGTTCCGCCATCTTGGAGAACTGAGCACAGATCTTCTATGGATGTAGGCTTGTCTGATACTTCTGTCTTTTCGTGTCATCCAAGACAGACTGGATTATGTCGAGATCAGGGCTCTGCGGGGGCCGTATCATCAGTTCTAGGACTCCTCCTCCAAATATTGATTATGTTTGAACCATTTCCACTTTCTCCTGAGTTCTTTAATCCAACACCCTCAACATCATGGGCACCTCATCCACCATCAGGCTGGAGACTTTACCACCATTTGTGCCCCAAAGGAACTTACTACTACCATATTGTAGGTACACTTTCATTGTATCAGGCCTGAGTAGTGTGAGAGGTATTGGAGGACCCAAACATGGCAAGTTACTAGCACTCTTATCCTCTCAACGCTCTCCGACATCTATACTCACTCTCACACTATGGTAAGAGTTTTCATTAAAATATTAATATTTGGTTTGTTTTATTCATAATCTATATAATTTATGAATCTAATATAAAATTCAACCCAAAAATTTAAAATATATTCCTAGAGTATCTGCACTGAATAACCAACACAATTCTTTCAAATCTGTTTTTCTCACTTCAAACTTTTTCCTTAAAACTTTGAGCATTACTATTCTACATGCATTGCATTTCTAAAAACACAAATTTCAATCAATAGCAGAATAAAAAAAAAGTTGATGTAATCTCCAAGCAGTACACTCAATCCCCTTGTGTTTACCAGAATATTGCACATCACAGGGACAAATGTAAAGCAGAAACTGAAGGACGATATCTCAATACCCACAGTAAGCGCTCGCAGGGAAATATTGAACAACACGGTAGAACATGGAGTAAAATGAAATCTGGTGATATTAAGAATGTCTCCGAAGTAAGATGGTTCTTGTAGCTTATTGTGATTATCCTTTTTACTTATTTAAGTCGATTTATTTTTAATTCTTACATCTCACATTGTCATATAAAACTTTATCATAAGGGGAATTTGTAAAGTCAGTTTTCGAAGGGTCTATGATAGTGTAATATGGGGGAAATCTATCAAATGTCACAAGATATTTTTGTGCATTGGTAGATCTAACACTTCTATTCTGAGATGTTACTCCACCTTCTATGTCACCCACTCACTGAAGTCAATTTGGGATAATTTTACACTTCTATAAATAGTCACATGGGAGACTTATGAAGACCTGCGTTATCAATACCAGTCCTCATAACCTCATCATCGGCAAAGGCTACCAATGAGCTCTACTTTCTGCTGCTCGATGGACCTGTAGGGAATTCTACATCAATTTATTGCGGGCATAGATTTCCTGCATCATTTATACTAGATTTTGGCTGTAAATAATAAGTTTAGTGGATCTGATGGTCTTGTCGCACCCTCACCACACCCACTTTTTAAGGGAAAGTTGTGAGGATGCACAGAAATTGAAAAGTCACAACATTCTTTGCCCAAAAATTTGAATGAGGCAGATTCCCCACAATTGATAAATCTCAAGTAGATCCAGCAATTCATCCCTACATGTATGATGGGTAGGTGTGACCTGTGAAGGAGAGAAAGCACTGATGGTGAGAGACAGAAGGTTATGAACAGGGAGGAACAGAGATGAGTTAGTAAAATTAGAGTCGATGGAAGACAAGAACAATCATGTTTCCATCTATATGAGTGGTGGAAGAGGAAAGTTGCGAAAAAGACCAAAAGAAGTGGTTATTGAGAGAAATTGTGAAGAAGATGGGGTGACACAGGTGTTAATGGGGATGTTAAAGTCACCCATGATGAGGGTAGGAATTTACTGGATAAAAAGAGGGGAAGCCAAGAAGCAATGTGATCCAGTAATTGGTAGGGTGAGCCAGGTGGACGGTAGATCATGGCTACGTGTAAGGGGAGTGGACGGAATCGTCTGATAGCATTGATGGTGACCCATGGGTACCGGTGGAATGACCTGAAAAGTGACCTAGAGAGCTAGACATTGGATAAAAAGGTTCCTGGTAGCCATGTTCCTGTACACTATGTTTTAAGCCATTTTAAGATGTAGTTTGTACCAAACTTGTTTGACCCAAATCTTGGACCATCTCTGTCTAATGTTTAGTAGAAGCCCCCAGCCATTGGCAAGTGAGTTGCTTCCTGTTCAGAATAGCTATAATTCTATAGCTAGCTATAGAAAAGGGAACAAGATGGTGGTTAGTTAATGGTAATTAGGGTTTAACAGGCTGCTCCATGTGACTGCACCGCATGCATACAGAACCAAGACATCTTGAACCTACTGTATACTGAACATATCCACGGCTGTACCATTGAGGAAAACTAGGTATCTATGGCTGAAATCTGTCTGGCCTTTCTCTAAGAGTGGTTGAAAAAGTAGACTTGGCCCAAAGAGCCCCAGATTGCCACAGTGGACTGAGGGAGACACCACTATTTGATTGAATACTACTCGCTCATCTCTAGTGAAGAGCAATAACTATTCCTATCCATGTGTGTAAAGTGATATACATGTGGAAGAGAAGGTTCCTTCACCTTATTTTGTAACTGGATGAATTTTTCTTGTAAATTAAGCTGCAATCTGTGTCATTTTAAACTGCTAACCTGTCTCCTGTGCTTTCTTTCACAATAACAATAGGGTAACCCACAATCACATTGGAGACCATTAGCAGCAAATTCCCTGGGGAACACTCACTGTCTCAGTGTGGCCAAAGCATCGTTGCTTGGCCTTGGGACACCAATAGCCAATATGGCCAGTGTATTCGACATCTTGGATCCTACTCCCAACTACTAACCTTGGGGTGCTGCAGATAGATAAAGGGAAGGATAAAGAGAAGGAGAGCGTGAAGGTGGGAAAGGGAGGAGTAAATGAAGAAAGATAGATGGAATAGCAAAAAAGAGAAACAGAGGAATAGTAAAAAAAAGAGTGAATGAGAAGAAGAGAATCAGAGAAGGAGATTGAGAGAGTAAGGTACTATAGACCCTGTACAAAAAAAAAAAAAATGGAAGGCACTGGAAGCACCATAGGGTTGTTGTCTAAACTTCACTCTCAATGACTATTATCTCTTTAAGAACATATACCATTCCGCTTATTAAAGGAAATGACAGACTGTACAGTGTATCATAGATGGGCTGGTAATGCGAGGAATGCATAATGCATAAATCAAGGTGAAGTGTCAGCACTTTCCTGTTCAATTGATAATGTGGGGCTTTGAACATATGCCATCTGCAATTTGTCAAGCTACTTTGCCCCTATTTATTCCCATAAGAATTCATTTTGGAAATTGCAGGAGTTAGGATGAAGTTACACAATGCAGCATTACAAAGAAATATATCAATTTATGCTTGCTGAGCTGTCATCTCTCTGCCTTTCCTGTGTGTCAGAAAGCCCTCAAGGTATATAGTGTTTAGAAATATAATAGCCTTAAGAAATATATTTATGAGCATCACTTAGAGAATTGAGTTGAATAATTCTGGTTCACATTCACAGGTATTAAAGCAAAAGGCTTGTTCAACCTGCATTCAAGGATAGAATATGAAGTGATATTCTTAAAGGTGAATTTAACTTACCTATATATGAAGCACCAAGAAGAAGTTGTTCTGTTTTGGTAAGATGTCCAGGTATGAGAATAATAACATGTAGTGAAGAATATGAGAGTAATTTAATATACTCACTAATACTTGCATACCTTTCCTCTTGGCTCAACATACCTGGAGATAAGAGATACAAGATAACTAGCTTCGGAAAAAAAAAAGACATGATTTTGTGTTGCTCTGTTGGGAGCTGTTTATGGCAATGTGTGGCCACTACATTGTAAGAGATGACTGGACAGAATTGTAACAAATAGAGATGAGCGAACACTAAAATGTCCGAGGTTCAAAATCCGATTCGAACAGCCGCACACTGTTCGACTGTTCGAACGGATTTCGAACCCCATTATAGTTTATGAGGGGGAAATGTTCGTTTCAGGGGTACGCAAAATTCGATAAAATTATACTTACGAAGTCCACGAGTGACGGTTGGGCTGAATTCTCCTTGATGTCTTCTCCCGGCGCAGCGCCCCCACATGTGCGGTCGGCTCAGCCCGGCCCGACGCCTGAGCAGAGCCGACTGCGCATGCGAGGGCATGCCCGCGCATGCGCAGTCGGCTCTGCCTAGGCTGGATGCCTAGGCAGAGTGAATTCCAGCCAGAAGACGCCGCAGGGACGCTGCACGGAGAAGACTTCTAAAGGTAAGAGAAGAACCAGCGTTGATTGACAGAATGTATAGCATTCTGCCAATCAATGCTGGTTCTGCATCGAACCTTAAACTTCGAACAGCTAGTAGTGTTCGATCGAGTACGAGTATTTCGAATACCGTAGTATTCGATCAAACACCTACTTGATCAAACTACTCGCTCATTTCTAGTAAGAAACCACAAATTTACTGCAGTTTTTACAGCACATTACTTGTGTTCTCTGTCTCTTGAAGATCCCTTACTATTGAATTGTGGGAGGGAACAGCGTAAGAAGCGGATACCACATAGATGATATATATGTGTTCTGTGGAGTAGTGATATTATATCAATTGATAACCTCTTTGGATATGTTTGGGCGCAGGGCTATTCACACTAATGTATCTTTGACACACTTATTCCCTGGTCAGGGGACAATCATACACATTAGGGAGAGTGTGTGCCTACATAGGCGTACGGAGACTTACAAGTCATTCCTGCACCGCTAGGGATTCTGGGTAAAAAATATGCATATCTATTCTCCAGGATGTGATTAGGAGAACAGTGCACTCTGTACGCCGCCCTCTAGAGCTATGCTGAGGAGGTCCAAAAGACCGAAACAGCGCTGTGCATAGCTGGGAATCTGTTCCTTTTGGAATAGAAATACTAATTTGGCAATTAAATCCGCATCATGTTAGTAGACTTATTAAATGAGTCATGTATGATGTTAAGGAGGCTGCCCTCTAGAGGGCAGCATACAGAGGCACTGTTCTCCTAATTACATCCTGGAGAATAGATTTGCATATTTTTTACACTTATTCCCGGGAACCTAAGTACACTCAAAGTAGATATTTACGTACCAAAGGCTGAACCATGCCTAGATTCTAAGTGAAATAATAAATGTTATGTTGTAATTATTTGATACCTTCCACACCTTCCAGAAGTAAAATCACAAAACAACATTGTCTTGAAAACTCAGTGATTCTTTGGAAGCTGGGAGACAGATAATGTTGTCTTATAGAGATGAAATCCATTGAGTATTTTGCAGTAAAAATAAAGTTTATAGGCATTATGCTTTGCATCTGCTCTGCTTTGTCAGGTGAGGAAAGATATGTTACAATTGAAGCAATCGCAAGTCTAATTAGTAACCTACTGTGAAGGTAGACCATGTCCATTCTTATTTTTATACATGCTTTATACTGCTTAAGAAATTATATTTTTCTTTGTGCAACGTTTATACATTAAGATGGCGCCTGTATCCAGTACCGCACCCAGATGCTGACGCACATGATCGTCATGTGGTTTACAAGAAAGACAGTATCATTTCCTGGGAACTCGAAAGCTAAGAGATGTTGAAATTTAACAGCCAATGACTGATCGCCAGTGTATTCGGATACAAGACGTATATGCTTACAGCCTGCCTTTTTCTTATCTTTCTTGCATTCCTGTATAAAAACTGTAACTTCCTCAATAAACCTCAGTTCTGTGTGAATAGGCATCACGCTCATTGCATGGACTGAGATTGAAACTGCATCAATGTCAGTGTTTATCTTTGTCAGCGCGCACATGCATGATTGATTTGGAGCAGGTGACTGACCACTGTAAGTGACCCGTATTCTGGCGGGGGTTCTCCCTCAACAAGTGGTGCCGAAACCCGGGACCACGGCCATGGGACCACCGCGGATGACCGACCCGCGCAGGACCCTGGACGCCGGACGACGTCTCACCGACCCGAGGCCTGATCACCCTCATTAGAGTCACGGTAAGTGTATGCATATTCATATGAATATGTGTCATTTGCCTGTGACTGTCGGTGTGTCGTTGTCTGGCTGACAGGTGATCCAGTTGGATCGATTGTCCGGTCTGAGTGATACAGATAGGTGGGTCCTAGAGCCGTAGTCTGAACTTGTTTTTCCTCACTGGTATATATATATATATATCACCGAGTGTTCAGTCACCTGTGGTGCTGCAGATTCCAGGAAGTGAATTTCTTGCCCTCCTTGATATAGAGTAGTATATGTGATCTTTTTGGACGGTCGCAACTAGTGGTCCCTGGCACTAAGCCTTGCTGTTGTGTGATTTGACTGTTGATCCACTGCATGAGGCCGTCAGGGAGGAGGACGGGTGCAGTGGTGTGATTTGACTGGTGATCCACTGCATGAGGCCGTCAGGGAGGAGGACGGGTGCGGTGGTGGGTGTGATTTGACTGTTGATCCACTGCATGAGGCCGTCAGGGAGGAGGACGGGTGCTGTTGGATTGTTTTAGGCTTTTGATATTGCCCAGTGACTGCAACCTGTGGTCAGGGACCTGACAACAAGAGTCAGAAACCGGTAAAGGTGACTTTGTTGGTGGTGAGGTTGTGGGGTCACATATCCGTCAGTGCACAGGCGGATAAGCAATATCGGGACTTTGACAATGTTGCGGCTGTTCAAGAAGAAACATGTCTTGCCTGATGGGGCACAGACTGCCGTTGATTTAGTTCGAATCAGGGAAGGCAAGAAATACGTGAAAGAAGCTTTGAGAATGTATAAACTGGCTGAGGTGCCTCCTACGGACCGATTGCAACCTAGTATGTGGAGAAAAATGTTAGAAGAGTCACAGGGAGTGTTAGAAGATAAAGGTTTGCTGGAAGCTGCCCAAGCTCATTACAGGGTCGCAAGGACTCTAGAACGTGAGGGATATGAAAATGCTGAACCTTTGTTTCTTTGTTTGGTTATCTGAAACTTAATGATAAAAAGAATATGCCGAGTATAATTGCTTGCGCGCCACTGCCCTAAAATGGCGCCGAGAGTAGTGGAGATGGGTGGATCTGTGACGTCCGTAGGCAGCTGAATCCTGATTTGCAAGATGTCTGTGTAGCCTGTGGAGCTCTCCGCCCATCCCCTGTTGTCTCTTCTTCTGGACCAACGCCCAGGGATGGCGGAAGTGAGGTTATGGCTGTTTCCACTGGCAGCCATGTTAGTACACCCAGACCAACATCTCCGGCCCCCACCGTCCCTCAGATCACGCCCCCTTTATCCGGTGATTCCAGTGATAGCCACATCCAGTTCCTATCACAAACCCTCAAGCCCGGAAGAGGTCAAACCCCCGGTAGCCCCCTTTCCGAGTGTCTATGCCCAGTTCAGCTATAAAAGACCTCACTGTATACCACTATTATGATGTTTAGAGGATTATACGTTCAAAACTTTGGTTGGGATCTAGTAAAGAAAAGGAAAATTGGGAAGGTCTGGTAAATTTCTCTTAACTTCAAGTATAGTTTAAGAGATTCTGAACACTTGTGGTAATTACTAGAGTGAGGTTTGCTATGAAAATAAAAAATTGCGCAAAAATATTAATGTGTAACTTTGGTGTCAGTATACTAACTGCTGTTTGAGTTTTATTCCTATTTTATTTCTGTAGAGGGCAATCAAAGCATTTCAATTGACTGCCAAGAGCTTCAAGGTCGTTTTATCTCATAGACTGCCAGATGCTGGAGGACGCGCAGAGAAGACGAAACTTGGCTTTGTGCCAGCACCACAGTCCACAGTCTATGTATTATATCCAAAGGAGTGATTTAGGACAAAAAAAAAAGGGAAAAAAAAAAAAGGGTTAACCTGAGTAACGTATAATGACAATGGGTATACAGGGATATCCAAGCATATGATGTAAGGGTTATGTTTTGAATTATTGTTTGTCTGTTATTGTCTTTTAAACTGTTGTGTCCACAAAAGAGCAAAAAGGTGATAGTGAGAAGTTTTGAATCTTCACAGCGTAGGTATGGGAGGTCACGGAGGGGGAGACGGCCACTCACCCTCTGTCGCCTCGCCAACCTACAAGTTGGGGTTTTACCTCAAGTTAAAATCTTTGTGCAAGAGTTCAAGGCACACAGAGATTGGATTAATGGTATCATCTATGTATTACAGAGAATATTCTGATTTTTACTTGTTTGTTTATATATCTATGTGTTTATGTTTTATTTATGGGAATGGGAAATAATGAGGTGAAACTTCTTCTTTGTGTCTTATCCCATAGTTATGTGTTGAAACCTATGTTAGAATCTTATATCCCGTTATGTTATGCTAATTATTCTAACGTGTCTTCTTCTTGTCTAAAAATTTACCATAAGAGACCAGAATCCATTCCCTGAGCTGGCTCAGATCACGGTTATGAGGGAAGGTAACTCATCTGGTCTGTGCCGTATTTTCATCTTTGTATATTAATCTGTATAATTTGTATCATACAGAAGTGTGCACAATATCACACTAGCTTCCGTTCTCTTTTTATGTAGTCACTGATCCAACATAGAATTGTCTTAGTAAAGCATTTGGTGTTGCCTTCTTTAAAGCTGTACCCGACCCCTTAAGATAGTTGGAAAAACATATAGTGCTATAAGAGGGGTACGGTAGAAGGTTTTTCTTGTTAGGACTGTGTTGTTAGCAACATTTTGATCTTAAAAGTAAAATTTTAGGAAAATTCTGATAATCTGGAATTTTGAGACGTCCATCCAATAATCCGGAATATAGTGTGAAATTGTGTTAAACATGTATCTTAGTCAATGAGTGGTCACAATGTGTTAGATTATGTGAATCGTGAAATGAATGGTTGAAAAATGTTGATGTAATGAAAAGATGCCAGAAAGTGGCATGAAACAGGAGGTTTAAGTATGTTGCCTAAGTTTAGGATGTCAAAGAGATGGAACTTGGAATGTTGAAACATAAAGTGATGTGATAATATGCACATAATAGGATGGGTATCAGATTTTAGGGTGAAGCAAGTGGAAAGATTGCTCCAGCAAGTGAAGAGATTGCGCAAGAAAGTGAACATAGGTTGAGATAAGCTGATTGAAACCAGGATTGTCCCCATTGTAGGAAAACTTTTATTGAAACTTAGAAACTCAGTAAGGTGTCCGAATTTGAAAACGTGTATGTGTATGTTGATTGATAAAAAGACGTAGCACAGATTATATTTGTCATGATGTTTGATTTTAGGAAAAAGGAAAAAGAGAGAGAAAAATTCCTTTGTGTCTATACTAAGAGAGTTAGAAGTCACTCCCATACCTGTTGTGTAGTGTTCTATGTGTATGATTGTGTTGTGTGAACAGGAGATTGATTTGATCCCTCAGTTAATGTTTCTGCTTTCTTTGCTGATATATATATGTTCTGAATATGTACCTAACTTTATTGTATTGATATTATGAGATTGTACAAATGTGTTTCTGTTTCTTTAAGAGAGATTGCTGAGGTCTGTAGTCCTGCACAAGACACAGCTATGAGATACAGGGGGGGGGATACCCAGCCGCAGCTATGAGTGGGATGAGCAGCTATGTGAGCTGCAGCATGATAAGATCATACTGGCTCTTCTTGTATTGTCTAGCTTTGACCTTGCAGAGACTCCTGTGCCCCGTCAGACATGTATCTCTCTCACAGAACATGAAGTACTTTTGGGAAAAAAAAAAAAAAAAAAAAAAAAAAAAAAAAAGGTCCAGTCCACGTAACATTAAGATTGTGTTAAAGTTCATTTCTCTGACAAGTCACATTTGCTTGCTGCATTAGAAGGTTTTTGTTTTGGTTTTGTTTTTTGTTTTTTTTTCCAGGGGGGAAAGACAGCACAGCCATTGTTGTTTGTTTTCCAGCACGCCCCATCCTATTTGTTACCGTTGGCAGCTGCACCTATTCTTTCATTAGGGGTGACCATCTTTAGTATCCCAGTCCCTAGCCTCTTTCAGCTCTCACCCCACCTGTCTGTTAGGTCTTCGTGTTTAGAGAGTCAGAAGTTGTCGGGGCCAAGCTTAGCTTGGGAACAGCTGACCAACACCCGCAGGCAGGGCCTAGTCAGCCAGTAGCGCCAGGGAGAGTTTTCCTACCCCATTCCCATAGAGGTGCATGCAGCATTCAGTATATGGTTGTTTGGGCATTGACACAACCGAACCGTGATGTTATCAATACCTTAAGGGGGGGGCGGGGGTGAAGAAGCCTAAGATAACTTAAGAAAATTTTGCTGATATGAATCTGTTGATAACTTTTTTGATTGAGCTCTATTATAGATGGTCTTATATTTGGGAAAGATGGTGAATCCTGCATCAGATATGCCACAGTCACCGTATATGAGGTAAACCAAGCGTAAGGAGACCTATTATGGGACTCCACGGGTCTCAGGTGAACTTGAAGCCATCGCTTGAACATGGTACAATGTCTGAGGGTAGGTGGTTGATATAGTAGAATTATGGTCCGATCTGGAGGGCAAGAACTTTTGTGTGATGGAGACCCTGCGGCTGCTCATAGGTTGGTATAGTCAGAAGTCATGGCACACACCAAGGCTGATAGGAAAGAAAGTAGAGGTAGCATGTGGGCAGACACTGCCATTAGCCCAGCTGCATAGGCCTAGGGGACATGTTTTACTGGTAAGACCAAAACCTTTTAGCTCTCTTTTCAGGTTTTATGACACTGATGCACCGAAGATGGTCCAGGAGGAAAGGAGACTTGGAAAGAGGATGTACAAGTCCTGGTGTCTGGTGGTAAGAGAGTATGTACTGAGAACATTGTTCCCACTTATGGCATAAGCAGCTTCTTACTAAGTGTACTGTTTAGAAGTAGCCATGTGTGACCTGGTGAGCGGAGGATGGGCAGCTGCAGGATTTAGCATCACTATAGTCAGATATATATGTGAGCCCGCATGGCATGTGCTAGGCCAAAGAGCCAGGCCTGAAGCCCTTGTACCTGTTCCAGAGATTGCAGGTTGAGTATATACAGTGAGACGGTATGAGTACGTGCTTGGGTGTAGTTGTCTCCCTTCAGGATGGCTTGGGGCATATCTGGTGAGGAAAAACCATCACAAACAGTCCGTGTACAAAGTCCACTAGTTCTGGGGCAGACGTGTCTACGCGTGTCATTATTGGTTACCTGAATCTATTGTCCATAAGTATGTGGTGTGTTTCACACTAAGTTGAAAAGAGGAAAATTGATATTTAGCCCTGTCTTTGGATTGTATTCTTTTATAAATGTTCCAGATGTAATATGTTGTGCTGACTGACTATGTGACGAATGATCAAAGACATATGATTAATGTCTATTCTCGAGTTTTTCCCTTTTTCCCCTCCAGATTCTAAGTCAGTGGAAGGAACTTCTAAACTAAAACCCAAAGATTGGATGGTGATAAGGAGATATATGAGATTCAATGGTCACTTCCGGTTCCTGTTGATCGCCAGTACAGCTGTGAGAGTATAAGGAAAACCTTAAACCTTCGCCCACTTGATGATGTTCTTGAAAATAAATGGGACAATAAACTGTTAGAGGATATGGACCTTGAGAAGAGAAAATTTGAAGACTGTTGAATCTATCTGAACTTATATTCCTGTTATGTTTGTATAGTTATTATATTCAGATTGCTTATAGGTCTGACAATAGTCAATGTATATGCTTTCTATAAGATCTGAAGGGTATTTCCTTACAGTCCGGTAGGGAGAGATAGGGACAGACATCCCACCCTGCATTCCCTTTGTCTGGAGCTGTTTCAAGGGGGGACTATTAAGGTCATGTGTATATACATGCTGGTAACTATACCTGTTTTACTGCCAATGAAACATCTGGAGTCAAACTAGGCATATTTGGCTCTGACTTCTGCATGAAAAACTCAACCACACCCTCCTCCTCTCTCCAAAACCGACTAGCTATAGATATGATCACAGCAGAAAGAGGTGGAGTCTGCTCCATGATTGGTGAAGAATGTTGTACTCACATTCCAGATAACACTGTGTAGGGAAAGAAAAATATAATTTAGGGGGGAATGTGAAGGTAGACCATGTCCATTCTTATTTTTATACATGCTTTATACTGCTTAAGAAATTATATTTTTCTTTGTGCAACGTTTATACATTAAGATGGCGCCTGTATCCAGTACCGCACCCAGATGCTGACGCACATGATCGTCATGTGGTTTACAAGAAAGACAGTATCATTTCCTGGGAACTCGAAAGCTAAGAGATGTTGAAATTTAACAGCCAATGACTGATCGCCAGTGTATTCGGATACAAGACGTATATGCTTACAGCCTGCCTTTTTCTTATCTTTCTTGCATTCCTGTATAAAAACTGTAACTTCCTCAATAAACCTCAGTTCTGTGTGAATAGGCATCACGCTCATTGCATGGACTGAGATTGAAACTGCATCAATGTCAGTGTTTATCTTTGTCAGCGCGCACATGCATGATTGATTTGGAGCAGGTGACTGACCACTGTAAGTGACCCGTATTCTGGCGGGGGTTCTCCCTCAACACTACATTCTTACAGGATTCTAATTGGACTTTCAATTTTCTGTTAGTGATATGGGTCATACTGAATGGGATATACTGTATACATAGTCCAGTCACATTAATGTGACCACCTGACTCAAAATCCAGAATAACCACCTTTGGCAGAGCGGACCGCTGCGAGACGTGCAGGAAGAGAGGGGATGTTGTGATGATGTCACTGGGATGTTGAGCCATGCCGACTCCAGTGCCAGCCACTGCGCTAGGTGATGCAGTTGAGCATCCATGGTACGAACAACCTGATCGAGGTGGTTCCACAGATTCTCGATTGGATTCAAGTCCAGGGAATATGCTGGCTAAGGGAGTACAGTAAACTCATCCTGGTGCTACTCGAACCACGCATGTACACTGCGAGCGTTATGACACGTCGTATTGTCCTGCTGGTAGATGCCATCATCCTGAGGAAAAATATTTTGCATGTACAGTAGAGGTGAACATGGTCCACAAGGATAGATGCATACTTGTGTTGATCCATCGTGCCTTCTACAATGATGAGTGCACCCAGATGGCGGATGACACGTACCTTCTGCGATTGGTTATTTAATGTTGACATCAAAAGTAGGCGGTGGTCACATTAATAGTCCAGCTTGCTAAAAATTTTCCACAAATCTCAGGTTCAGCAGAATCCAAGAATTTGGGGTTTCGTTAACCACAAATAATTGATTTAGTTTGAATCTCTTCAGAACCCAGAATATAATAATTGGAGGTCTGTAAACAGTGAAAAAAATACATAATAAAGAGTCAAATTCCTCTTCCCTCACCTTTCCTAGGCTCCATTGTGGTGTCCAATGATTCAGGCATCTCCCGGCTTCTTCCAGATTGCTGGGTGACATCAGTGGCCCCGGGAGACCATGAGGTCTGTGATGTGGAGCTTGTCAATATCATGATTGTTCTTCCATGCCTTCCCTGCTCCTATGATTATTATACTCTGGGGTAATATTAGCACTCCTTTGCTGGTGGGCAAACCTCTTGACTATTCAAAAAAACAAATCTAGTCACTTTAAGAAATTTCTCATGGACACTCTGAGTCTCAGTGAACTGTAAGTACAATTATTTGTCAGTAGAAGCATCTAGGAACAATAATAGCTCAGTCACAAACTGGTAGACCATGCAAATTCACAGAGCAGAGACTATTGCCCATCCATTTTGTATAGCACTAAACTCTCTGTAAGGGGGGTATCGTCACTCCTTGGTGAGAGACCACTATATAGGTGTGTGAAGACTTATTAAAGGGGTTGTCCCATCACAAGGATCCTATCTATACTGCTTGTCAAGCATGATGATAAAGGGAGCAGCCTTTATTGGGCTATTTTCACTGAGATTCTGTATTCCTAATTACATCAGGGAAGACAGGCTTGCACATTCCAGTGAGCGCCCTCTATTGGTTTGCAACACTGAGGCATCTGACTTTCTAATTACATCATGGAAGACAGATTTGCATATTCTTCCCATAAACTCTCTGTGGAAGTGATATTAACATGACAACCATGTGTCAGGAGTTTCACAAATTGGGTTTCCACTTTTGAGCAGCCACACATACTGTAAGTCAAATGGTGCCATGTATAATGCCAAGCATTGCCTAAGGTAGTGTGAAGATCACACCAAGCTCAACTTCATATTAATGACCATGACTTTGGAGTAATATGTCCCAGCAACTCATATAAGTGCAATAGTGAGCTGTCCACATTGGTACTAGGATATAATTAACTAAATGGAGTTACAAATCAAGAATCCTATACACAATAATGTGACAGTATATGAAAAACTCACAAAGTGATCCTACAGGGCAGCGATAATCTGCTAAATGGAGTTGCAGTGCATAGAGTATACAAACAGTAACTTCACCGTATAGGGATAATCTGTTACATGTAGTAGCAGTGCAGAGATAATCTGCTAAATGGAATTACAGCACATAAATGATACATAAAATGATGTCACTAAAGGAATTATGCACACGGTAATGTCAGAGCAATTAGGCACACAATGGTAGCAATGGAGCAGAAAAATCGCAAACAAATTTGTCTCCATGAAGACGATGATATTCCAGCCCGGGAATAAAACACATCATTATGTTGCCATGCAGTGTCACAATGTAGAAATAATACAAAAACAACAACAAAAAAAAAAAAAAAATTGAAAAGAAGAACAATAACGCACAGGAATATATAAAGGCACTATGTGAGTTCTTTTCTTTGTCATCTATATAACTCCTTGTAAAATACTAGTACATCAGTGGTTATAAAGGAATCTGTCCGGGGATCTTAGGATAATAATAATAATAATAATAATAATAATAATAATAATAATAATAATAATAATAATAATAATAATAATACTGCACAATGTTTACAAACAAATATAACTTAGTAACAATTCTGCATACATTACGTCCAATGCTATTTTGATGTTTCTCGGACACCACACCATGAACTAATTCATTGAGGCTTTCAGCAATGCTATCTTTTTATCGATTTGCAACTTCTTTACGTCTATATGTTCTGCTTTGCCTCTGCTCTTATTTATAATTGTATGTTTTGTTCGAGATGATAACCATTACTGTTGTAACATTTCAGAAGCATTGCAGCTTATAGAGAACACAAACACTCCAAAAGCAATCAATGTAACCTCTCAAACTACAGGGCAGAAATACATTGATATGTAATTACAACCAAAATGTGAATTAGATACATTAGATACATTAGATACATTCTCTTTCTGTTACTTTTACTTTACATTGAGCTTACAGAACTTTGGCTGCAGGGTCAGAAGAAGTAGCTATGACCACTTTAGGCAACAAGGTCGCAACTTGAAAAGTGTACGATTATTTAGGTAGGACAGGACGGAAACCCAAAGGCTAGTGTGAACCTAGCATTACTGAGGATAAAGCAGAATAAATCCAGACAAAGTACATATAGAGATACAGGGAGAGCTGCTAATAAGTATATGGGTGAGGTAGGACTCTCACTGTCTCTCCTAGGAGTCCTGTCAGGATTTACTATTCTTCTACTTAAGAATCTTGCTCTAGCTTGGAATCCAAATGAGATATGGAGCCATGTATATACAAGGTGATTAGTAGAGATGGATGAGTATTATTCAAAATGGCCGTTTCGAATAGCACGCACGCATAGGAATGAATGGACGCAGATTTTGCCGGTGGCCGGCCACTTAACCCCCAAGCGTGCCGGCTGCTTCCATTCATTCCTATGGGTGCGTGCTATTCAAAACAGTTGTTTCGAATAGTACTCGCTCATCTCTAGTGATTAGATCATCACTGATAGAGAACCTGGTAAACCGCTCCTGCAACTTAAGTGTAATATCAAGAGACTGTAACATAGATTTACTAATAGTTATACAATGTAAACTTAGACAATCAATCTAAAAATGTGCCAGATTTATCACAGTGTCTGATGCTGGATGATAAATCTGATACAATGTCTATAATTAGGGTTGAGCCGATCTTGAGATTCCAGGATCAATTTTAAAATCCGATTTCCGATCATTTTTTTTCAGCCGATCCCGATCGTGAAATTACCTAGATCGCCGATCGGAATCTGATCTTTTTCGATCCCGATTGCTCAACCCTAGTCAATGCTTCTCTATGGGAAAAGTCACTTTTAGGGTTGAGCCAATCTTAAAATTTCAAAATCCAATTTTCGATCATTTTCCAGCCGATCCCGATTGTGAAATATGCTCGATCGCTGATTGGAATCCGATCTTTTCCGATCCTGATTGCTCAACCCTATCTATAACACATTTTAATTGGTTTACCTTAAGCTGGAAGTTTCCAACACAATATTGCCACATTTTGGTGTGTGGTCCATGCCACCATTTCTGACAAGCCACAGCTGCAATTTGATAAAAATTTAGCTTAAATAAGATGCACCAAGATGTACCAAGTTATGTCATGATGTGCTTGAGATCCACCACATTTAGACCAGGATTTCATTGTAACCAAAATAGTAAATATGGTCCAGTGCTGATCAATTATGTTAAGAGATGAACCACTGGAATTGGTAGAAAAGTCTCACCGAGCCAGGTTTGATCCAAACTATTCCAAATTGTTAGTTTTTTTTATGAAACTGAATAAATGGAGATTCATCTCAAGCAAACTAAAAATAAACCTCTTTTGGGCCTCCTTGAGACATCTGGCACCTGGTGACATTAAATGCCCCGGGTTACTGATGAGACCTGTGATTTGGCTGCCAGCGTCACATGGTGTTTCCCGTGATTGTGTCACTGTTGAGGCCCAATCACAGCCAGCGGTGACCCCGGGCCATGACATCACTGTCAATCTGCATGTGATGTCTTTGGGACAATGAGGGATTATCCATTGCTGTAACGACCTCATTGCTACAAAAATTTCATCTGTATATTGACAAAAACAGTGATATCTGGGCAACAAAGTCCCACCTCTTGATGCAGGTGATCCTGACCTATGTATCTGTGGAGCTTGGTTAATATTCTGGGTTCTGTTGACAGACTCCCTTTATCAGGTGCTCCCATTCTCCATATCTAGGAGTGACCATGATATTCACTATGAGATTAACCCTGTAGTTACCGATGTAGTTACTGGACTCTGTTATACACTGTACTGTAGGGGGAGCAGAATTTTACATTCACAGTCAGGGCTTACTGGAAGTGTAATATTAATAGAAATAGTTATTTTAATTTAACAGAGTGAGCTCCCATTAAAGAATCATTCTGGCTTTCTGAGATCAATAGGTCAGCGGCACATCACTCTCAAGTATTAAGCATGCATTCTGTAAGTGACTTATGCAAATGCAGTGTCTTAAAAGACCTAATTCATAACCTTACCGTCTTTTCTGCAAATTGCAGCGTAACACAGGAGTCAATTGGCTCTTACTTACACTGAATCAGGGCCACTCTCTGAGTTTATTGATATACATGGATGTCACTATTCTTTTTAGTGTAGTGTTAAAGTCAAAGCTTTACTTATTAGACTAAGGTGACAGCAGTGATAATGTAAAGTGATATTACAAATGGATGTACACCGACTTATGTGACATCGAGAGGCAGGAGAGTAGCTTATTGCCAAAGTGGATGCCACCAAGTCACTTTGCCTTGGTCACAGTATTTAAAGGACTTACTCTACCTATAGTAGTGGCTAAAATTAAAGCTTGACCTCAAAATTAGAAAGTTGCAAAACGTAACGTAGAATGAAGATAGATAGATATGAGATAGATAGATAGATAGATAGATATGAGATAGATAGATAGATATGAGATAGATAGATAGATATGAGATAGATAGATAGTAGAGATGAGCGAGTAGTTAAATATTCGATATTCGATATTCGTTTCGAGTAGCCCCTCAATATTCGACTACTCAAATCGAATATCGAATCCTATTATATTCTATGGGGGAAAAATGCTCATTTCAGGGGTAGGCAACATTCGATCAAATTGAACTTACCAAGTCCACGAGTGAGGGTCGGGCTGGATCCTCTGAGAAGTCTTCTCCATGCAGCTTCCCTGCGGCGTCTTCCGGCTCTGAATTTACTCTGCCAGACATCGGGCCTGGGCAGAGCCGACTGCGCATGCCCGCAATACAAGAAAATGGCCGCTTACAGTTAAAGCGGCCATTTTCTTGTAGCGTGGGCATGCGCAGTCGGCTCTGCCCAGGCCCGATGCCTGGCAGAGTGAATTCAGAGCCAGAAGACGTCGCGGGAACGCTGCGCGGAGAAGACTTCTAAAGGTAGGAGAAGAACCAGTGTTGATTGGCCGACTGTATAGCATTCGGCCAATCAACGCTGGTTCTGCATCAAATTTTACCATTCGAATAGCGAGTGGTACTCGATCAAGTACGAGTATTTCGAATACCGTAGTATTCGATCGAATACCTACTCGATCGAATACTACTTGCTCATCTCAGATAGATAGATAGATAGATAGATAGAAAGATAGATAGATAGATAGATAAATGATATAAATTAGATAGATATAAATTAGATAGAAATGAGATAGATAGATAGATAGATAGATAGATAGATAGATAGATAGATAGATAGATAGATAGATAGACAGACATATTTGGCAGTGAAGTCACTTTCCATAGGAGCCGTATTCCAGGTGCCTATACACACTATATTTACTGTACTAGAAAGCTACATAACAAACCATATCAGCAAACAACATCACACACATGGGATTTCTAGCAATAAGATGGTGTCAAATTGTATCCTAGTCTCTTGACACCGTTTTAGATGTGTAATAATACTTTTAATAAAGGTCCTGACTTGTGTGTCCGGGGAGATTCTTATCGATTATCTAGTTAAACGTTTACGACTCAGTAATTACTCTCTGAAAATCATTGGATTCATCTCCAATCTCTACCGGCAAACATCTGCCATGGCCACAATTAATGGAAAGCGCCTTTCTCACAACACGTTTGTTCATCTATGAGGTTTGCACCGGGAAGTGTTGAGATCAGTAAAACTGGGCACAAATTTATGTTTGCCACTCTTTCCAAACATTAATATCGCTTTTATTGTATATCGGAGGGCAGCAAGTCCATAAAGATGGTATTTTTAAGCATGGAAGAGTTTTATATACAGCACCATATTACTTTTAGACCCAACATTACAGCATGTGCTGATTCATTTCTTACTTTATCATCACAGGGGTCAGATCCCCCTTTTAAATACATATCTCAAATATCTCAGTATTTTGATTATTGTAGCTTATATAGTAGCAGGGCTCTACAGACAATGACACCATTCCCCCACAAAGCTCACAATCTAACCCACAACCTAGACACATAAACACATGGAGGAACATTTAATAAAAGCTATGTAACCCACCAATATGTTTTTGGAGTTAGAGACGGAACCACACACACATATAAGGAGATCATAAAAACTTAATACAGATCTTTCTTTGATCATCACAGGTTTAGATGGTATCATTTCTATAGCTAGCACCTTAAAGGGATCCTATCATTATGCAAATTAGTTCTCTTGCAGCACTGGGAGGGTCCCCAATGCTGCGAGAGAACTCTCCAGCGCCGCCTCCATCTTCTTCAGGAACGTCCTCTTAACGCATCTTCCTCCGGGGCTTTCTTCAAACTTCTAGGCCTGGGGTCTAGAGCAAAGGCGACTGCGCATGCCCACCGGCTACAGTAGAAGACATGAAGAAGACCCGTTCCTGAAGAAGTTGGAGGCAGTGCTGGAGAGTTCTCTCGCAGCACTGGGGAAGCCCCCAGGGCTGTTTGAGCGTTGGGGTCCGCCCCCAGTGCTGCAAGAGAACTCATTTGCATACCGGCGAAAAAAGGGATTTCTACGGAATGGCAATGTGGAGAAGACAACTAAAGGTAGGAGAAGAATAGCCTTTCTTAAGCCTATTCTTACGTGTTAGGGACAAAAAATTTGATTTTAATGATAGGATCCCTTTAACTAAAATTAAAACCCTAACTCTAAAAAACAAACAAACAAACAAAAAATAGTGTTTTTTATTTAGAGTTAGCTTGGAAAATTGCTACAAAAAATAAAAATTTCAAATACTAGTTAATCTTTTTCATTTTCTATCTTCATAATTGTCCTCTTATCATAACCTAGCACTTCAGTAGGTAATACATGTAGTTGCGTTTGTCATAGTCTAATATTTATTATGATAAACAATGCTTACTATTCAGTTATTAGGGAGGATTTATCGAGACCAGTGTCGTGTGCACCAGTCTTGATAATCCCTGTGCTGCTAGTTTATGTTGTGGAACACACCTCTGTATATATCAGATGCAGCCCCTGATAAAATCTGCACAGAAAACTAAAGTCAACTGATGTCTTCTCCGGCACCATCCCTACTCTCAAGAAAGGGACAAGAATAAGAACACCAGTTGCCACAAATTTTTGTACAGCTGTTGCTGAAAAGTTGCAAACCTGAAGTTTTTGACTTTATTACACCACTTTTTGTCATAGGGACATATTAAATCTGCCCCATTGAGTCAGTAATAATTCAAAAATAAAAAAAATGGGGGTGTTTTGGGGTGTTGAGGTTAGTAGTGAGGGGGTGGTGGTGGTTTGGGGGGCTCCGAGGGGGGAGGGATCTGCAGGGGACAGTGCCATGCGCAGTGCGTGGGAGGGTCGCCGGCGCATCAGGGGGGAGGAGCCCACGAGCGGGAGGGGCGGCTGCGGTTGCACAAGGGAAGGAGGGGCATGGTTGTGGGTAGGCATACGGGAAGGAAAGGCGCATTGGCGCAATAGCATGTGCTGGGGGTAGGGACCTGGTGGGTGAGAGGGTGTGCGGGGGGAGTGGGTGGGAAGAGCCTAGGTGTGTGGGGGAGGGGGGCGGGGGCAAGCGGTAAATAGGGAGGGGGCACGATGTCATAAGGAGTGCGTCGGATCATAACCACCATGAGTTCGCTACATATAAGCAGCTCAGCGTCGTAACCAACCAGCTAGTTTTATATCATTTTATCTATTTATTTATTTTCCATTTTAGTTTCGAAGCTTGGTCTTCAGAAAAGACAACTGGAAGAGAGACTTTAATTTTTTTATATTTTATTTCTTACGTCTTGCTTATACATTATGATGGAGGATGCGTGGGTCTTGAACAATGAAATTGTATGGGTCAATATAACAAGCAGTTACAAAGATTAGAGGGTTTTGCTTGTTGAATATAAACTTACTTTATGTTTCTATATTTCATTTAGTTCACTTTGTTATATTTGTCTGAAAAAGAAAACTTTTTGCTTTCAGTACAACATAAAAGCTACAGCAACAAAAGTAATTATTATGTACTTATAGAAACATATTAACGAGCAACATAATTAATCAGGTTCATATGAAAAGAAGCTCAACGGGGAAGGTTTTCAAAAGGGCAGACTGGATGCGAAGATAAGTTCTGAAAACACAGATAGAGATAAAATATGTTTTACTAATGTTCAAGTGAGAAAAGTTTTTTCACAGAAGACATTAACCCCAAAATACAAATTTTTGTAAAACTGTATATGACTATATAAATCGAAATATCCGTACATTATTATGGTGGTATACAGAAAAAATTGACCATATGAAAAATATGAATTTGTATTTGTTATTGAAATCTTTTGTAAATATAAAGCTTATACACTGTCTACCAATAAGTATTTGGACTCCTGTGGTAGAATAGAAAAACAACATTTCTTCCTATCCAATAGTTGGTAGACCCCAGCAGATGCTTCCTTACGGATGGTATTGATGGACACAATACTCCCGGATGCCTGGTGAGACTCCTGGTGTATGTGAGCCATCGGTTGGGTGCGGTTTCTCTGGCCAGCACTCGTCGGTCTCTATCTCCCAGTTTCGGGGGTCTGCCGACTCGGGGCACATTCCGACAATCACCGTTCACCTTCCACTTCATAATCACATACAACCCTAGGTTATGTGATTGGAACTAGTCCCTGTCTCCCAGATCACTCTGCCCCTTTCTTCCTCTTCTGTTTGCAAAGGTACTACATATGCAAACAGGTGAGTAAGGGAACTCAGGGGAAGGGGGTTGCTTTTGATAAGGCGATCCATGGTCGGAACCGTCCCGGAAGTGGAAGCCCACTGTAACAAATGCCCGAAACAGGCAAGTTAATTTGAAGCTCATGAAAAACAACTTTAGTCCGGGGCCCCATGGTTGAAAACCATGGCGTTTCCCATGCCTACTTTGCGGCAAAAACCGCAGTGCAGACACACTGCAATTTCCAATTTTGGAAATCACAGCATGTCTATTATATCTACGGAAATGCTGGCGGCTTTCATTAGATGTAATGGTAACAGGAAGTCCACGGAGGAAAACTCCATGAACTTTCTGTCGAAAGTGCTGTGGGAAGAACTGAGACACGTTCTCGCCACAGTTTTTCCCACAGCACTTTAGCGTACCGTATCGTCCAGTGGGGCCTTAGCCTTACTGTTGCAGGACGGTAAAATTGCAGGGGCTGCCCTGTTCTTATGGCAGCCTAAAGCCTACTGAAAGCTCTCAGGTCTGCCATAGAAATATAATATATCAAGGCTGTTTTATAAGTCCCATAGAGTTGTATTACAATTCACAGAGGGTAATAACCATTCAAGGACCAGAAGTAGCTTCACAGATGAGAATGGTCAAAAATGTAATGATGTCTAAAAGATAACTTTTATTAATGTTCAGAAAACTAAAATAAATTACTGAATAAATTCTGAACATACAGTATGCCAAAAAAATAAATAAATAAAAAGGACACCCTTTCCATCTAGAAGGCCTATAGCCCAGGGTAGTGTCAGATATAAGGTCAGCTATTATCCATATGCCTCTTTCCTCGGCTGGTCACCAATACAGAGGAACCTAACTGATTGGTGTAACGGGAAAAAGGTACATCACCCCTAGCTTCACCTCTATTTGCATTGATATCCCCTGGTCAAAAATTGCTTCCTAGATAATATGTCTAGTGAGTATAGTCCTGTCACAAGTTCACTCCCTATCCCTATATGAACATGTCCGACCAAGAGTAAAGTTAAAGAATGCCTCTGCTTATTATGCTATGGAGGGACTCCAGAGTAAAATAGTGGTCAGTGGATGGCAAATCTTACAAATTCAAGTTTGGTTGAACCCCAAATTTTTGGAAAATTCTTAACAAACCTGGCCTACAAAAAATGCTTTGGTCATCCCAATTAAAAATTGCTTGCATTTCTTCAATAAAATTCCAATAAACCCAACCTTAAAGTCCTTGCAACCAGCCAAATTTAATGAAGACTAAAAAAAAAACAAAAAAACCCACCACCAATGTAGGAAACACATCTTCCTGTATCAATGACGTAATGTATGCGAACTAGAGATGAGTGAACACTGTTCGGAACAGCTGTTCCGAACAGCATGCTCCCATAGAAATGAATGGACGTAGCTGGCACGCGGGGGGTTAAGCGACCGGCCGCCGGCAAAGTGTACGTGCCAGCTGCTTCCATTCATTTCTATGGGAGCGTGCTGTTCGGTACGGCTGATCCGAACAGTGTTTTCTCATCTCTAATGCGAACATTATGCAGATGATCATTCATCCCCGTACAGTTTCCATTGGATACTACTAAAGACTATCTTGCAATATCGTTGACCAACACTCAATTGTTAAAGCAAGGTCTCTCCCAAAAAGCAAATTTTAATAAGGTGAATGGAAGAACTTCAAGAAGCCAACAATTAGTGTAATAAAGAACAGCATTAAATATAAATGACCTGCAGTATAATGGCCCGAGAACTTGTGTTAACCAACAATATTTAGCACCGAGCTTAATTCGTAAGAAGGGAGCAGCGGCTTAAAAGTTTTACAACTATCGGGTTAATGACTTTCAAAGTTTAAATCAAGAGTGAAATAGCTCATTAAAATAATAGGGAATATCCCTGACAACTTGTGAGAAGCTAAACAGAAAACAGTCAAGCATAGCAAATCTGCTCAGCTTGATGCATCCTCAATGTCTTTTCTTAGGTTCTTTAATATTGCACAAAAGTAACAAGCTGGAAAGCTTTACACACTGTTCCACCTACTTCAAGAAAATAATGGAACAAATAACATCTGTTACTTTTCCTGATACAGGTTGGGAAGAAAATCGGAGCTGAGATATCTCTCCTGAGCTGTAGTGGGTGATGCCTCAAGAATGTGAAATGAACTTTGGAATGTAATGGTCTGTGTAACCTCAAGAACTGTCAAATCTGAGGCTTCTCGAGAGTGATGAGTCCTTTATGGAACATTTTCTTGCAACTTCAGTTTAAATCATAAACAACTTAAAAGAAAGGTGATCCGAGTGCAATTCCTTTTCATGTTTTATTTCAGTTAAATGTGTTTCTTTATCTGTGGAGAAGGTAGGAAAACATTGACCTGCAAATTCTGTTAAAAATGAGAAGCTACACCAAAAATAATCGCATATGTCCTTTCCCTGGCCAAAAAGTGGAAGAGAACCAACTGTCGGTTTGGATAGCAAAGATGTTCCTTCCTTAACTGTCCACATGATTGGACATAATCATATATGTGTATCAGAAGTAGGGATGAATAAACTGGTTCGTAACAATCTGAGTTCATTATGAATTTTCAATAGGGTTGAGCGATCGGGATCGGAAAAGATCCTGATCGGCGATCGAGCAAATTTCACAATCGGCGATCGAGCAAATTTCATGATCGGCTGGAAAATGATTGGAAATCAGATTTTGAAATCTCAAGATCAGCTGAACCCTAAAAGTGACTTTTCCCATAGAAAAGCATTGACTAGGGTTGAGTGATCGGGATCGGGAAAGCTCAGATCGTTCGAGAAAATTTCACGATTGGGATCGGCTGGAAAATGATCGGAAATAGGATTTTAAAATCGATCCCGAAATCTCAAGACTGGCTCAACCCTAATTTCTAAAAATTTCTAGGTTTGGCCGAATGCAAATTTTTTGAAGGAGAAAAAAAACTCTGAAAGTCTCTGGGGTTTCAACATTGCATCATTGCTTAGGAAATTAAATATCCCACCTCTTCCACCATCACTTTAAAACTTTTGGCAGGACAGTATAATTTAGTGAAATGCACTGCAAGAGTGGATGATGTTTTTTTTTTTTTTTCCATTAATCTAAAATACAAGAGAATGAAAAAAAAAAAAAAACTGTCTACTGTATTTTATTACAGAATGCCCTTTCTCCGGGGCCACACGGTGGCTCAGTGGTTAGCACTGCAGCCTTGCAGCGCTGGAGTCCTGGTGTTCAAATCCCGCCAAGGACATAAAACCATGGCATGGAGTTTGTATGTTCTTCCCGTGTTTGCATGGATTTCCATCCCATATTCCAAAGACATACTGATAGGGAAAAAAAATGTACATCGTGAGCTCTATGTGGGGCTCTCAATCTACATAAAAAAAAAAAAAGAATGCCCTTTCTCCGCGGATCATTCCTTCCTTCTTCCTCGCCTACCTCCTGAACTGATCAGTCTCTCTGAATTCGCTAATAAATCCACGCATATACAGATATGTGCACACTCTTCTAGCATCAAACTTGGTTAGGATGGAATTCTAATTTGTCATTAAATGAGTTCAACACAATATAACAAGTTAAAACAAGCCTTAAGATCCGGAAATACACTCTCTTATTCTGGGTGGTGACACAGAACATTAATAGGACATTTAGCATATCACTTTGTGATAACAAACAAACAAAGAAAATGTGACCAGCATCTTGTAAAAGATGGAAATTTCTATAACAAGGAAAAAATACCACATACTGACCCCCACACAGTAGTGTCATGTGCAAAACTATGTTATGTTGAGAGAAGCTACTCAACAAGATACACATATCTGGACAGGTCCGACCTAGGGGACAAGTACGGGAGGAAGCAACTGTAAGAGATCATGTTACAGTATGCCCATAGAAGTCTATGGAAAAGGATGAGGTAGAAGAAAAGGAGAAGCTGCTGAAGAGGTAAAGACAATGAGCACATTGTAACTGTTTTCCTTCACTAACAGTAACACTACTCAGTAGTGCTGTAATTATCAGCCATGATGTTGCTGCTGCAAAGAAATATTTAGAGGAACAAGATCTCCTCTTCTGTATGTCTGGTGCACGTCCTAAATAATTATTTTTAAAATAGATCAGGGGAGGTGGAAAAAAAAATCATACCTGTCCTCAGTGTTCCAGTGTCCCCTGTCTTCAGTGTTCCAGTGTCCTCCCAGCATGGTTTTGTCCTCCTGCTCTGGTGTCCTCCCATCACAGTCCAGTCCTCTTGTTCTTTCAAAGTTATAACCTGGATCCCTTCGACATAAATCACTGTTTGGCTCAGCAAGAGACCCCAGCAAGTCACAGGTAGTGATGTCTCAAGCCCTTTGCTGAGGCCACTCATTGGCCTCAGCGGTCACGTACAACAGGGAAAGACAACAATGGACTGGGAACACTGGGAAAGGAGGCAGTGGAGCACCAAGAAAAGGTGAGCATGATTTTTTTAAATTTTTTTTTACCTCCCCTGGCTGATTTAAAAAAAAATAAAAAAAATTTATGTCCATGTTTGCCTTGACAACTCCTTTAAGTTTGGATAAAATTGACATTTAGACACCATTCAAATACTGGTCAAGATTAGTGTTTTTACGGTATTCGAAATACTCATACTCGATTGAGTACCACTCACTATTCGAATGGAAAAATTTGATGCAGAACCAGCGTTGACTGGCCGAATGCTATACAGTTGGCCAATCAACGCTGGTTCTTCTCCTACCTTTAGAAGTCTTCTCCTTGCAGCGTCCCCGCGGCGTCTTCCAGCTCTGATTTCAGTCTGCCAGGCATCGGGCCTGGGCAGAGCCGATTGCACATGCCCGCGCTACAAGAAAATGGCCGCTTTGACTGTAAGCGGTCATTTTCTTGTAGTATGGGCATGCGCAGTTGGCTCTGCCCAGGCCCGATGCCTGGCAGAGTGAATTCAGAGCCGGAAGATGCCACGGGGACGCTCCAAGGAGAAGATTGCTCGGAGGATCCAGCCCGACCCTCACTCGTGGACTTGGTAAGTATAATTTGATCGAATGTTCCCTACCCCTGAAACGAGCATTTTTCCCCCCATAGAGTATAATAGGATTCGATATTCAATTGGATTAGTCGAATTATGAGGGGCTACTTGAAATGAATATCGTGTATTTAACTACTCGCTCATCTCTACTTATATACAATCCCATAAAAGCTTCTAAAAATTCATCGAAAAGCTTTGTTACACTCTAACAATATGCCCATAATGAAAAAGCCCCGGTGAACAAGTACAGTATTTAGTATATTTGCATGTAAATATGAAAATGTCCACTTAATTAAATACGCTCTCCGACTCCGATGGTGGCCATCATTAACCCTAAATGAACAGCGATTTTGTTTCTACTTTCAGTCATAGATGCAAATACCAGTTTTCCATTATCCTAAATACATCCTGAGTTTCCTTTGCAGAAATTAAATAGTTCAGGGCATTAAGTTTGGCTCGGAAATCAAAGAACCCCCGCGGTGCAACAACAACTAAAATGTGAGTCACGGCTGCAGTAACCACATTGCAGCCTAAGCTTTAATTGCCTCTAAATTAACAAAGAAGTGCAATACATTTCCCTGTGAAAGAGGGAAGTGGCTTTCATTCCTGCTGTTCCCCAGCAATGCAAAGGCTTCCTTTTAACATGCTTTTAATTCTGCAAGTTTTAAATGCTACCTCCGACTGACATATTCATATTGAAATGGGTCCACTAAGTCGTCCATCATTTGGCAAACTATTCAGTTATATTTCGGAACAGCTCAGCCTTTCATTCAATTTACCCTTAATTATAGATTTCAGGAAAAAGAAAATGCTATCTATCTTATAGAAATTCAAGGAAATAAAAGGAGTTATATATTTACTATTTTTCTGGTAATTATTAGCTTTCTTCGCCGTTACTGTTTTGTAATAACAGGCCATATTGTGAGTTATTTCGTCTTTTGTTCTCGAATAGGTGACTTTTAATTAAAGGTATGGTGCAATAAATCTTATGTTGGCTCCTCGACGGAGCATAATGATTTGTTGTTCTGCATGATATTTCAAGTACTAGAGGCTTTAAAATATGTTATTGATTGCCCAAAAAGACCTCTACAAAAAGTAGAACATAATGCTGGAACAAAACAACTACATTACATTGCACTCAGGCTCTAGGCTGTGCTTTTATAAGTTACTGTCTTTCGCCTTATTTTGCAAGACACTAAGCCTCTAATAGTAGGCTTTGGCTTCTCGAAACACAATTCAGTCAAGTGCGAGCCAAAATGCAAGAACAGAATAATGTTCCTAAGATTATTGTTTTGATAATGGGGAGTAGAAACTTTTCCTTTAGCTTAGTTTACTAAAGTAGTTGTTCAGGTTTTATATCAACCCGTTGCCCTTGCGTTCTAGTGCTTGGATTGTGTTGGCAGAATCCCCAATTGCCAAGACCAATCAGTGGTCTCGGCAGTTGCTGGAGAGTGACAAGTGACATTGGTGACATATATCACTGGTTACTTATCTTTGATTTAGACCTGAAATACCAGTCAAATCTGCCAATTTTGGTAGATAGTCTTGATGTTCCTATTCAAGTTGTTACATAGTTACATAGTAGATGAGGTTGGATGAAGACAGCAGTCATCAAGTCCAACTTATAACTCTACAATCCCCTACAGTGTTGATATAGAGGAAGATAAAAAAAACTCATGAGCCTTATGCCAATTGCCCCATTTCAGGGGGAAAAAATTCCTTCCCGACTCCAATCTGGCAGTCAGTATAAAAACCCTGGATCAACGTGTCCTTAAAATCTAGAATCCATTACCCGTAATATTGTTCTCTTCAAGAAAAGCATTCACAAAGAATAGTGCAAAATTATAGTCTCAGAATTCATAATCAAGAAATACAAATCTATTAACATGAAAAGACACACAATCCACGTTTCAACTACTTATGTACGATGTGAAGTCCATTGGTGATATGTCCAGTTCTGTCCAGATGCATGCCAATTAGAGATGAGCGTGTAGTTAAATATTCGATATTCGATATTCGAGTTTCGAGTAGCCCCTCAATATTCGACTACTTGAATCGAATATCGAATCCTATTATAGTCTATGGGGGGGGAAATGCTCATTTCAGGGGTAGGCAACATTCGATCAAATTGAACTTACCAAGTCCACGAGTGAGGGTCGGGCTGGATTCTGCAAGAAGTCTTCTCCGCGCAGCGTCCCCGCGGCATCTTCCGGCTCTGAATTCACTCTGTCAGGCATCGGGCGTGGACAGAGCTGACTGCGCATGCCTGCACTACAAGAAAATGTAGCGCAGGCATGCGCAGTTGGCTCTGCCCAGGCCCAATGCCTGGCAGAGTGAATTCAGAGCCGGAAGATGCTGTGAGGACACTACACAGAGAAGACTTCTAAAGGTAGGAGAAGAAACAGCATTGATTGGCCGACTGCATAGCATTCGGCCAATCAACGCTAGTTCTGCATCAAATCTTTCCATGTGAATGGTTTTCAATCGAGTATGAGTATTTTGAATACCTACTCAATCGAATACTACTCGCTCAACTCTAATGCCAATATCTCCTCGGATAAAGACTCCACTACTTCAGTGATGCATTGTTTTGGGTTATTGAGATCATGTTGTTAGGAAGGAATCAATATACTGAGTCCTTGATGTAGCTCCACAAAAAGAAGTCCCAGGTTATAAGTCAGATGTTCATCGAGGCCAGCGAACAGTTGACTTTTGCACCATTCTCTTTGAGCCTGAACATTTCTTAAGCCAGTATTGATCAATTTCCCACTGACTCAAGATGTGCCTGAATTATTAAGAGACTTGGCTTCTAGAATTGAAACATACACCACTCTGGTACTGGCGTAGATTTCAGGTGTAACTCCTATGAGCTTTCTGGCATGATTTATAGTAAATTTGTTGAGTTGAAGTATTGATACCCCTTCCTGCTTTGGTCTCTACACTGTTCTGACCACTTTTATAAAAAGTTCCAAGGAGTGTGTAGAACCAACTATTAGAGATGACTGAATAGTACACGATCGAGTAGGTAATACTACGGTATTCGAAATACTCGTACTCGATCGAGTAGTACTCGCTGTTCGAGTGTAAAAGTTCGATGCAGAACCAGCATTGATTGGCCGAATGCTATACAGTCGGCCAATCAACGCTGGTTCTTCTCCTACCTTTAGAAGTCTTCTCCGTGCAGCTTCCCCGCGGGGTCTTCCAGCTCTTCATTCACTCTGCCAGGCATTGGGCCTGGACAAAGCCGACTGCGCATGTCCGCTTGTAGTGCGGGCATGCGCAGTCGGCTCTGCCCAGGCCCGATGCCTAGCAGAGTGAATGAAGAGCCGTAAGACGCCGCGGGGACGCTGCAAGGAGAAGACTGCACGGAGGATCCAGCCCGACCTTCACTCGTGGAATTGGTAAGTATAATTTGATCGAACGTTGCCTACCCCTGAAACGAGCATTTTCCCCCCATAGACTATAATAGGGTTCAATATTCTATTCGAGTAGTCGAATATTGAGGGGCTACTCGAAACGAATATCAAACCTCGAACATTTTACTGTTCGCTCATCTCTACCAACTATTGGCCATGTGCCAAAACTTAGTCACTTATACACCCATCTATGCCAAAAACCCTTCATAAGTTGGCCCCTGCTGTGTTATTTTATAAGATATAAAGGATATAAATTCAACCTGATAGCAATAAAAAGTAAATATTGTATTTCGGCACTTTGTGAGTTTTGCACGATCGCGACTCTTTCTTCTCACTTACCTTCATTCTTTAAGTCAAATAACTCGAAGCCGCCTTTTCAGAACATAAAAAGGTTAAAGTTACTCAATAGCGGCTCCATCACTTTATAGCACAAATGAGAACTCTTGTCATACTTAAAACAGGTGAGCCTTTCAATTGGCAGGAACTAAGGATATGACATTTCTTAGACTTTTTTTATCTTCAGTTTAGCTGCTTTTTTCCTTCTCTTTTTTTCCCTTTTTCTTTACACCTTTCTGACTACAGGATTCATATTCCACCTCATAATTATTCTAGAGAAGTCACATCTGCTTCAGAGAATGCATCATTATGTAGCCTTGATATGACACGTACTCAAGCTGAATTGACATGTTCCAGGAACTACATTTTATGCTGCAAAGAATTTAGTGTGGGGGAAGTTTGAAAAGACATAAAAGAGAATTTTAGGGGAATAAACGTATTTACTTAACCTAAATGTCTGCATTAACCTTTGATGGCTGCTTTCACACCATGTATTTGTTTCAGGCGGGAGATCTTTTTTTTAATTTGCTCGATCCAGCATAGAAACTGATCTGCGGGTCCATTTGCTTCTATGGTGTGAAAGCAGGTAAAGTTATTACCAGAATTGACCATCTTTGCGGCAAAACCAGTGTTATAAAAATGGATCCTACTGATGCACACTGTTATAGTTATATCCCATACATATGTCCTTCCTTATATAGATGTATCCACATTTACATAATCCTCAATTTAGTTATCCATGGAGTGATATAACTCGCCAGTAGGCTTGAGCCGATCTTGAGATTTCAGGATCGTTTTTAAAATCCGATTTCCTATAATTTTCCATTTGAACCCGATCCCAATGCAAGTCAATGGGATTTTTTTAATAATTAGAGATGAGTGAACAGCGTTCGATCGAGTACATGTTTAATCGGATATCAGGCTTTTCGAGATGTTCGATTGCAGTCGAACACTAGGTGGCAAACTCACAAAAAATTTGATTCCCCTCTCACCTTCCCTGGCGCTTTTTTTGCACCAATAACTCCGCTGCGGAGCTAGGACAGGAACTACGACAATTGAGGCATCAAAAAAAAATCAGGTGACCTCCAATTTATACGAACAGTGGATTTAATATCCGGTTCATATGAGACTGTGAACTATGTGACTGTGAGACAGGGACAGATGTACAGGCAGGGATAGCTAGGAATTACCTTTATTTAGGTGGGAATGTTACTGAAACAGCTCTTTGGGGCTCTATCTGGTCAGGATCCTTGTCAGCTTGCGATATGCGCGAGCTGACTTTTTCCCATAGGAATGCATTGACCAGCGTTGATTGGCCAAATGCCATGGCCAAATGCCATACAGAGTACAGCATTCAACCAATCAAAGCTGGCTCTGACGGAGGCTTGTCTGTGAGGAGGCGGAGTCTAAGATTGGACCAGAATGGAGACTGCTGTGGATAGATATTAGATTCCGCCTCCTCCGGCAGAACCAGCGTTGATTGGCCGAATGCTGTACTCTGTATGGCATTTGGCCAATCAACGCTGGTCAATGCATTCCTATGCCGAGATGTAGCAGTGCTGGCCCTAAGCTCAGCACTGCTTCACTGGAGATGAAGCAGTTCTGAGTGTGCACTGAACCCTGCTGCCTACTCAGCTCTGCTGAGATGCAGCAGAGCTGAGTGTGCAGTAGGGTTCAGCGCACACTCAGCTCTGCTACATCTCTGATGTAGCAGACCTGAGTGTGCAGCAGGGTTCAGCGCATCTCTGATGCAGCAGAGCTGAGTGTGCAGTAGGGTTAGTTTTGGACCAAACTTTTTCGTTATGAGTCTAAAGAGCTGTTATAGTACTCTAGGGTATCTTCAAACCCCAGAGTATAACTGAGAACATGTGGAATACTATAAACACTAATACTTATCTTCCCTCACCGCTCCAGGGCTCCCTTGTAGTGTCTAGTGCTGCTCTGTTGGTCCTTATTCAATAGAATAATGATTCCTGCAAGACAAACCCCAGACTCGGAGTTGGGAGATACTCGGACTCTGACAGATTAATCCCCTGGATGTGGTGATTAATAGCAATCATGGCATACAGGGGGTCTGGGGGCAAGATTGTCACCCCATGTCGCCCTTCAGACCCCCAAGATAATATCCGACAGGTTACCAATAGAGATGAGCGAACACTAAAATGTTCGAGGTTCGAAATTCGATTCGAACAGCCGCTCAATGTTCGTGTGTTCGAATGGGTTTCGAACCCCATTATAGTCTATGGGGAACAGATACTCGTTAAGGGGGAAACCCAAATCCGTGTCTGGAGGGTCACCAAGTCCACTATGACACCCCAGGAAATGATGCCAACACCTCTGGAATGACACTGGGACAGCAGGGGAAGCATGTCTGGGGGCATCTAACACACCAAAGACCCTCTATTACCCCAACATCACAGCCTAACAACTACACACTTTACACACTCAATACCACCTCTCTGACAGTAGGAAAACACCTTGAAACATGTGTATTTGGCACTTGCAGTGAGGAGAGCTTGTCACCAGCAGTGAATTTGGCCCTTGTAGTAAGTTGAGGTTGGCACCAACATTTGTTTTGAAAATCAGGGTGGATTGAGCCTCTAACCAGCAGAGTTTGGGCAAATTCATGGTGGAGGGAGCCTCTAAACACCCCAGTTTGGGCAAATTCATGGTGGAGGGAGCCTCTAACCAGCCCAGTTTGGACCAATTAATGGTGGAGGGAGCCTCTAAACAGCCAAGTTTGGACCAATTCATGGTGGAGGGAGCCTCTAAAAACCCCAGTTTGGACCAATTCATGGTGGAGGGAGCCTCTAACCAGCCCAGTTTGGGCAAATTCATGGTGGAGGGAGCCTCTAACCAGCCCAGTTTGGACCAATTAATGGTGGAGGGAGCCTCTAAACAGCCAAGTTTGGACCAATTCATGGTGGAGGGAGCCTCTAAAAACCCCAGTTTGGACCAATTCATGGTGGAGGGAGCCTCTAACCAGCCCAGTTTGGGCAAATTCATGGTGGAGGGAGCCTCTAAACAGCCCAGTTTGGGCAAATTCATGGTGGAGGGAGCCTCTAACCAGCCCAGTTTGGACCAATTAATGGTGGAGGGAGCCGCTAAACAGCCCAGTTTGGACCAATTCATGGTGGAGGGAGCCTCTAAAAACCCCAGTTTGGACCAATTCATGGTGGAGGGAGCCTCTAAAAAACCCAGTTTGGACCAATTCATGGTGGAGGGAGCCTCTAACCAGCCCAGTTTGGACCAATTAATGGTGGAGGGAGCCTCTAAACAGCCAAGTTTGGACCAATTCATGGTGGAGGGAGCCTCTAAAAACCCCAGTTTGGACAATTCATGGTGGAGGGAGCCTCTAACCAGCCCAGTTTGGGCAAATTCATGGTGGAGGGAGCCTCTAAACAGCCCAGTTTGGGCAAATTCATGGTGGAGGGAGCCTCTAACCAGCCCAGTTTGGACCAATTAATGGTGGAGGGAGCCGCTAAACAGCCCAGTTTGGACCAATTCATGGTGGAGGGAGCCTCTAAAAACCCCAGTTTGGACCAATTCATGGTGGAGGGAGCCTCTAAAAACCCAGTTTGTCCCAATTCATGGTGGAGGGAGCCTCTAACCAGCCCAGTTTGGACCAATTAATGGTGGAGGGAGCCTCTAAACAGCCAAGTTTGGACCAATTCATGGTGGAGGGAGCCTCTAAAAACCCCAGTTTGGACCAATTCATGGTGGAGGGAGCCTCTAACCAGCCCAGTTTGGGCAAATTCATGGTGGAGGGAGCCTCTAAACAGCCCAGTTTGGGCAAATTCATGGTGGAGGGAGCCTCTAACCAGCCCAGTTTGGACCAATTAATGGTGGAGGGAGCCGCTAAAAACCCCAGTTTGGACCAATTCATGGTGGAGGGAGCCTCTAAAAAACCCAGTTTGGACCAATTCATGGTGGAGGGAGCCTCTAACCAGCCCAGTTTGGACCAATTAATGGTGGAGGGAGCCTCTAAACAGCCAAGTTTGGACCAATTCATGGTGGAGGGAGCCTCTAAAAACCCCAGTTTGGACCAATTCATGGTGGAGGGAGCCTCTAACCAGCCCAGTTTGGGCAAATTAATGGTGGAGGGAGCCTCTAAACAGCCCAGTTTGGGCAAATTCATGGTGGAGGGAGCCTCTAACCAGCCCAGTTTGGACCAATTAATGGTGGAGGGAGCCGCTAAACAGCCCAGATTGGACCAATTCATGGTGGAGGGAGCCTCTAAAAACCCCAGTTTGGACCAATTCATGGTGGAGGGAGACTCTAAACAGCCCAGTTTGGGCAAATTCATGGTGGAGGGAGCCTCTAACCAGCAGAGTTGGTGGAAATCAGGGTGGAGGGAGCCTCTAACCAGCAGAGTTGGGGGAAATCAGGGTGGAGGGAGCCTAGTATTAGCAGAATTGTGCAACGCTTATGGTGGATGAGTATGAGGATGCGGAGGAATTGGAGAGGTTGAGTACAGACATGGAGTTTCATGTTGGGGTGCTTTACACAGGTGGGCACAAAAATGACGGCTCTACCCAGTGGTGGTTCATTTTTATCAAAGTGAGCCGGTCGGCACTCTCAGCTGACAGACGGGTGCGCTTGTCAGTGATGATGCCACCGGCTGCACTGAACACCCTCTCAGATAGGACGCTGGCGGCAGGACAGGACAGCACCTCCAAGGCATATAGGGCAAGTTCAAGCCACAGGTCCAACTTCGACACCCAATATGTGTAGGGTGCAGAGGGGTCGGAGAGGACAGGGCTGTGGTCGGAAAGGTATTCCCGCAACATGCGCCTATACTTCTCACGCCTGGTGACACTAGGACCCTCCGTGGCGGCACTTTGGCGAGGGGGTGCCATCAAGGTGTCCCAGACCTTAGACAGTGTGCCCCTCGTTTGTGTGGACCGGTGAGAACTTGGTTGCCTACTGGAGGAACTGCCCTCCCTGCCGCCAACGTCACATGCTGGAAACATCTCCATCATATTCTGCACCAATTGCCTGTGGCAAGCATTGATGCGATTGGCCCTCCCCTCTACCGGAATAAAAGACGAGATGTTGTTTTTATACCGGGGGTCAAGGATAGCAAAGATCCAGTACTGGTTGTCCTCCATGATTTTGACAATACGCTTGTCGGTTGTAAAGCACCCCAACATGAACTCAGCCGTGTCTGCCACAGTGTTAGTTGGCATGACTCCTCTGGCCCCACCGGAAAGTTCAATCTCCATTTCCTCCTCATCCTCCATGTCTACCCATCCGCGCTGCAACAATGGGAGGATTCGAAGTTGCCCGGAAGCCTCCTGTATCACCATCACATCATCGGACAACTCTTCTTCCTCCTCCTCCTCCTCCTCCTCCATTAAACGCAGTGAAGCGGACAGATGTGTGGACCTACTCTCCAGCTGTGACGGATCGGATGCTATCCCTAACTCCTCTGTGTGATCTGAGTTATCCCTGATGTCAATCAGGGATTCTCTCAGAACACACAAGAGCGGGATTGTAAGGCTCACCATCGCATCCTCAGAGCTCACCCTCCTTGTGGACTCCTCAAAGACCCGTAGGATGTCACAAAGGTCTCTCATCCATGGCCACTCATGGATGTGAAACTGAGGCAGCTGACTTTGTGGCACCCTAGGGTTTTGTAGATGGTATTCCATCAAAGGTCTCTGCTGCTCAACCACTCTATTCAACATCTGAAACGTTGAGTTCCAGCGTGTGGGGACGTCGCACAAAAGCCGGTGTTGTGGCACATGCAGGCGTTGCTGGAGAGATTTTAAGCTAGCAGCGGCTACTGTCGACTTGCGAAAGTGGGCGCACATGCGCCGCACTTTCACCAGTAGCTCTGGAACATTGGGGTAGCTCTTTAGGAAACGTTGCACCACTAGGTTGAAGACGTGGGCCAGGCATGGAACATGTTGGAGTCCGGCAAGCTCCAGAGCTGCTACCAGGTTCCGGCCGTTATCACAAACGACCATGCCTGGGCCCAGGTGCAGCGGCTCAAACCATATTGCCGTCTCATCGAGGAGGGCATCCCTCACCTCGGAGGCAGTGTGCTGTCTGTCCCCCAAGCTGATCAGCTTCAGCACAGCCTGCTGACGTCTACCAACGCCAGTGCTGCAACGTTTCCAACTCGTAGCTGGGGTCAATCTAACAGCGGAGGAGGAGGCGGTGGCGGAGGAGGAGGCGGTGGCGGAGGAGGAGGCGGTAGAGGAGGAGGAGGAGGGGGGTGTTCTTCTCGTGTCCCTGCCAGGAATGTTAGGCGGGGAGACGAGGTACACCGGGCCAGTTTGGGAAGCAGTCCCAGCCTCAACTACATTCACCCAGTGTGCCGTCAGTGAAATGTAGCGTCCCTGTCCGCATGCACTTGTCCACGCGTCGGTGGTCAAGTGGACCTTTGTGCAAAGCGCGGAACTAAGGGCCCGCCTGATGTTGAGTGACACGTGCTGGTGCAAGGCGGGGACGGCACACCGGGAGAAGTAGTGACGGCTAGGGACGGCATAGCGAGGTGCCGCAGTTGCCATCAGGTCCAGGAAGGCGGGAGTTTCAACAAGCCGGAACGCCAACATCTCCTGGGCCAGCAGTTTAGCGATGTTGGCGTTCAAGGCTTGCGCGTGTGGGTGGTTAGCAGTGTATTTCTGCCGCCGCTCCAATGTCTGAGAGATGGTGGGTTGTTGTAAAGAAACGCCTGATGGTGCCTTTGATGGTGCAGGAGAAGGAGATAAGACAGGACCAGGGGAGGATGAGGTAGAAGTCAACAAAGTGGCGGAGGCAGATGAAGTGGTGTCCTGGCTCGTCCTCTGGAGTGCATCGCCAGCACAGTCAGCAGTGGCAGTGGCAGAGGCAGAGGCAGTGGCAGAGGCAGTGGCAGTGGCGTGAACGGCAGGCGGCCTTTGTCCTGCCGTTGCTGCCTGCCACTGATTCCAGTGCTTGGATTCCAAATGACGGCGCATTGAAGTGGTGGACAGGTTGCTCTTCTCAGAGCCCCTAATCAATTTCGAGAGGCAAATTGTGCAGACAACACTATATCTGTCCTCGGCGCATTCCTTGAAAAAACTCCACACCTTCGAGAAACGTGCCCTCGAGGTGGGAGTTTTTCGGGGCTGGGTACGAACTGGAACATCTTGGGAGATTCCGGGTGTGGCCTGGCTTTGCCTAAGCTGCTGACCTCTGCCTCTGCCTCTAGCTACCCTTTTTGGTGCTGCACCTGCCTCAACATCCACACTACTTTCCCCGCTTGACATCCCCCCTGTCCAGGTCGGGTCAGTGTCCTCATCATCCACCACTTCCTCTTCCAACTCCTGTCTCATCTCCTCCTCCCGCACAATGCGCCGGTCAACTGGATGCCCTGACGGCAACTGCGTCACATCATCGTCGATGAGGGTGGGTTGCTGGTCATCCACCACCAAATCGAACGGAGATGGAGGAGACTCTAGTGTTTGAGCATCTGGACACAGATGCTCCTCTGTTAGGTTCGTGGAATCGTGACGTGGAGAGGCAGGTTGAGGGACAATGAAAGGAGCGGAGAACAGCTCTGGGGAGCAGGGACAGTTTGGGTTATTGTTCTGTAAAGCTTCGGAATTTTGGGAGGAAGGAAGACAAGACTGTTGGGTAATAGGAGGAGAGGAGGCAGAGTCTGACTGGCTGCTGGACAATGTGCTGTAAGCGTTCTCTGACAGCCATTGCAAGACCTGTTCCTGGTTCTCGGGCCTACTAAGGTTTGTACCCTGCAGTTTAGTTAATGTGGCAAGCAACCCTGGCACTGTGGAGTGGCGCAATGCTTGCTGCCCCACAGGAGTAGGCACGGGACGCCCTGTGGCTTCACTGCTACCTTGCTCCCCAGAACCATTCCCCCGACCTCGCCCACGGCCTCGTCCACGTCCCTTTCCGGGAGCCTTGCGCATTTTGAATTCCTAGTTAGAAATTGGCACTGTATACCAGTAGTAAAAATTGTGGGTGCACGTAACCCCAATATATTCTTTGAATTACCAGTCAGAAACTGGCACTATATGGCAGTAGCAAGAAATGAGGGTATTTGTATTCCCAATATATTCTTTGAATTCCCAGTCAGACAATGGCACTGTATACCAGTAGTAAAAATTGTGGGTGCACGTAACCCCAATATATTCTTTGAATTCCCAGTCAAACACTGGCACTATATGGCAGTAGCAAGAAATGAGGGTATTTGTATTCCCAATATATTCTTTGAATTCCCAGTCAGACAATGGCACTGTATACCAGTAGTAAAAATTGTGGGTGCACGTAACCCCAATATATTCTTTGAATTCCCAGTCAGACACTGGCACTATATGGCAGTAGCAAGAAATGAGGGTATTTGTATTCCCAATATATTCTTTGAATTCCCAGTCAGACAATGGCACTGTATACCAGTAGTAAAAATTGTGGGTGCACGTAACCACAATATATTCTTTGAATTACCAGTCAGAAACTGGCACTATATGGCAGTAGCAAGAAATGAGGGTATTTGTATTCCCAATATATTCTTTGAATTCCCAGTCAGACAATGGCACTGTATACCAGTAGTAAAAATTGTGGGTGCACGTAACCCCAATATATTCTTTGAATTACCAGTCAGAAACTGGCACTATATGGCAGTAGCAAGAAATGAGGGTATTTATAACCCCAATATATTCTTTGAATTCCCAGTCAGACAATGGCACTGTATACCAGTAGTAAAAATTGTGGGTGTATATAGCCCCAATTCTATTGCTAGGGGACTTGCAGGGTATTTCTGGGGTGAAGGTGGGGGGGCACACCGTTGGAACGGGTATTGGGGTATATATCGGGTATACGGGAATACACTGACAGTGTATTCCATTCAGGATCCTGGGAAAGCTGGGTTGCGGCGATTGAGCCCGTCAGTGCCACGTTACACTGACAAGCTTCTCCCTGGAATTTAGCTCTTATAAGAGCTGTTGGTTGTCTTCTCCTTCCTATCCTAGCCTGTCCCTGCCTACCCAGAATCTAAGCCCTAGCTAGCTGGACGGAAACCTCCGTCCTCGGTGAATTGCAAGCTCAGAATGACGCGAACCTGGGCGGCGCTGTTCTTTTAAATTAGAGGTCACATGTTTTCGGCAGCCAATGGGTTTTGCCTACTTTTCTCAACGTCACCGGTGTCGTAGTTCCTGTCCCACCTACCCTGCGCTGTTATTGGAGCAAAAAAGGCGCCAGGGAAGGTGGGAGGGGAATCGAGTAATGGCGCACTTTACCACGCGGTGTTCGATTCGATTCGAACATGCCGAACAGCCTAATATCCGATCGAACATGAGTTCGATAGAACACTGTTCGCTCATCTCTAGTTACCAAGGCAGCTAGGAGGATGGACCATGGCCTCCTGACTGCCTATGCACAGTCGCAATAGCAACTACTGTGCGATGTTCTGCAGTACTATATATTGCAGCACATTGCACAGGGGATCTGAGATCTCAGCTTCAAGTCCCCTAGTGGGACATGTAAAAAGGGCAAAAAACCAAAAGAACACATAGTAAAACTATGCAAAAAGAATTAAACAAATAATAAAAAGTTAAAAAAAATGTAATGTAAACAAAAATGTTAGGTATCTCCACGTGCGTATGAGTCCCCTCTATGCAAAAATAGTGTTATTTATCCTATACAGAGAACACAAAACAAAAATGCAATTAATATATTAATATATTTTCCATGCAAATTAAGAGCACAGGCATATCTTTATCAACAGTACAGTAAAAAAAAGTTATTGGCTTCAGAATACGGTGACCCCAGAAAAATCGCTCATTTTCAAAAGGTGACGTTTTATTTGTAAATGCAGTAAAAATAATAAAACAAATAGAAATATGGTATCGCCATAATCATAATAACCCGCTGGACAAGCTGCCATGTCATTTTAAAAATAAACCACGCCAGTTTTGGAAAAACTGCGTGTCTGCACTGCGGTTTTAACTGCAAAGTGGTCATGGGATTCACAATTTTATCCTGTGGCATTTCCACCACAGGTAAATCGCAGCGTTTCCAGCCAGGACCCCGGCCTAAGGGTTTGTATACAAGCCTCTGGATCTGGCTCCATAATCCCATATAAGAGTCAGTGGACACAGAGTTTTTTTAGCACTGATTTTGATGCTGAATCTGCCTCAAAATCAGCCTCCAAAAAATGCCTCCCAATAGAACTCTAGTGCTAAAAAACTCTGTGTGCGCTGACCCTAAATAAAGAAAAAATAGGCAGCTCTCCAAAAATTACATTTAAAACAGATGAATATATTTTAAAATTTTGATGTTTTGGTCCTCACAAAATAAGTCTTTTCTCAACACCTGTTCAGCAAGGTCCTATTTTATGAGAATGGAAATGTTTGGAATGCTGCCTATTTCTTGTTTAGTGTAGATACCTAGATAGATAGATAGATAGATAGATAGATAGATAGATAGATAGATAGATAGATAGATAGATAGATAGATAGATAGATATGAGATAGATAGATAGATAGATAGATAGATAGATAGAAGGATAGATAGATAGATAGATAGATAGATAGATAGATAGATAGATAGATAGATATGAGATAGATAGATAGATAGATAGATAGATAGATAGATAGATGATATGAGATATAGATATTAGATAGATAGATAGATAGATAGATAGATAGATAGATAGACAGTTTTCCACCAAGGCTGAATATAAATTATTAGTTTCCAAGATGGCTTGAGAATGGCCCTAAAACATTGCTTTTTGGAATAAATTTTTTTGAGCTAAAGTTTTTGGAGTTCTGACTATTTCTTGTATAGATAGATAGATAGATAGATAGATAGATAGATAGATAGATAGATAGATAGAGTTGTATCTCTGAAAAAAAGTTCCTAATTGAGATTTATTTGTCTTGTAACAAGTAGTCCAGCAGTCTAGTCTAGCCGCACAGTAGCTTTAGCGCTTTATACAGATACTGATTAAAATGTGCATTGAAGTGGGAAACAATGAGAGAGAACTGTCTCTATCTCTCAACTCACATCTCCAGCACTTCATTAGAGAAAGTTTCCAGTAGCCCGAAGGTAACCCCGCAGTCCTCCAACAACTCAGAGGAAATCACGACAACAGGACTCAGAAAAGTCCGCTATTATGTAGATTAGTGCAGATTTCTGAACTGCCTCAAGTTACAGCTAAGGTTCATCTGTCTGTTTCAAAAGTATTTGGAAAATGGCTTCACACAAATTTTCTCTAAAACAGCAAAGCTGTGCAATCTTTTCCACCCAAAGAACAACCTAATTAGACGTCTTCACCTCCGGGGAGGATATCTGTAACAATTTGTGAATAAACAAGACTGACATTTTATTTAACTACATCCTCTGCCACGTCCTCAACATGCACAGTCCAATACTTAAGAGGTTTTTGTGTTAGCAGTTGGTGTGTTACGTTGTAAATGTTATGGCAATGAATTAAAGCTAAACTCGGCAGTCAAAATGTTTCTCAGCCCCGTAATGATTCCCCTGCTAGGTCTCATTGATTCAACAGAGATCTGGACGTTATCCTCGAATTAATGCAAAGTTTTGGTAACGACTTGGTATTTAAAAATCCGGAACAAATATTTTTGCTTGTAGGAGTCTTGGCTCCTTTGTGTTTCCAGATAATAACCAGCGATCTGCAAATCTTGAAACTGGCACTAGAACACCGCGGAGTAAACAATTATTTCATTATCTGCTTTGTTGTCTCTGCGTCGCTGATGAACTTTATGAACTGATGGGGATTTTGCTGCCATGTCATTAATTCTGAGTCAGGAGTAATTACGTCCACAGGATAACTGCCTAAACCATTACACCAGTTTTCTGGCGTATTTAATTACTTTTAACATGGCTAAAACATGAGAATAAGCCAAATTCTAAAATGTCTACCTTAGTAAATCAGTCTTGTCCCTCCTTGTCCATACTGACCTGTATCATCATCTTCATTAAACGATAATGTGACATCCAAGTGACAGTAGATGTGACAGCCAATTGTTACCACTAGAGATGGGCGAAGCCAGAGTATAATAGAGACTCAAGTAAGTTGTAGAAAAATAATAAATAGTCATACCTGTGCTCTCTTCTACTGGGCTACCCCATGGTGTCTGGTGCTCCTTTGCAGGTGTCTTGAGTCCTCTTTTGGCTTCCTAGCAGGTGTCAGCAGACTCAGAGTCCAAGGAGATCTGTTATTGCGCCTCAGTGGTCACCTAAACATGTTGACATCATGTCTCTAGAGTCAAAGTATCAAAATATAATGATAATTAGTGAGTTATGAATCCCCAAAAATCTCAGGTCCAGTAAAATCTCAGATTTTTGGAAAATTCCTACCAAACTTGGCTTGTTACAGTCTGGTTTGTTCACCTCTGCTGTCACTATGACCAGACATCCTTGGTGACATCAAGTCATAAAGTAGTGATTGGCTGCCATAATAACATGGAAATTCATGTCTTGTTTAGGGTTGAGCAGAAAAGATCGGATTCCGATCGGCGATCGAGAAAACTTCACGATCGCAATCAGAATTGCTTACATGATCTTTTTAGGTGGGATCGAGATCAGTGATTATTTCCCACAATGCTTTGCTACTGGCCAAGCATTGTGGCAAAAGCTAACAATGTTAGCCTTCACACTGAGTGTATATTTAGTGTGAAGGCTCTGCTGCGGTTCCATAGGAATGAATGGAAGCAGCCAGCACACAGCCTTAACCCTCTGCATGCCGGCTGCGTCCATTCATTCTAATGGGAGACTAGCTAACATCTCTAGTAGCTACTTACCTGCAGAGATGGCTGGTCCGGTGCCTGGTGTTCTCGTTCTTCTTCGCCTCGCTTCCCCTGCCTCCCAGGTTAGTGTTTAAAGAGCTAGGAAGAAGGTGGGACTTGTGGCTTAGGAGAGTGTAGGCGGATACAGGGTGGGGATATGTGACGTCTCCCCTACCAGTACCCGCCCACACTCTCCTAACCTGGGAGGCAGCAAGGCGAAGAAGATCGAGAACACTGGGCACCGGACCAGCCATCTCTGCAGGTAAGTGGACACCAGGGGGGACTAAGTAGCCAGAGGATTTAAAAAAAGTCCTCTGGCTACTTAGTGATTAAAAAAAATCACTACACAGCCTGGATTCTAACAATTAAAGCGTTCAATTGTTAGATTCCATGCTGTATAGTGAATAGGATTGTTTTTAAAATCTGATCTCCGATTAGTAAAAAAATCCCATTGACTTGCATTGGGATCGGAATTGGGATCGAGATCGGGTTCGAATGAAAAATGATCGGAAATCGGATTTCAAAATCGATCCTGAAAAGTCAAGATCGGCTCAACCCTAGTCTTCAGTCTATCATTTTTTTTTTATGGACATTTTCATTATCAGTATGTCTTGGGAGTGTGGGAGGAAATCCATGCAAATACAGGAAGAACATACAAACTCCTTGCAGATGTTGCCCTTAGCAGGATTCAAACCCAGGGCTCCAATGCTAACTACTGAGCCACCATGCTACCCATTGTTGTATCATATTGATAATACACAGAAAGAACCAGCACAGGTGCATATCATATATAGTACATATATAGTCAAGAGTAATTACGCCCATAGGATAACTACCTAAACCATTCTAGGAGTTTTGTGACATAGTTAATTACTTCTAACATGGCTAAATCCATACAAAGATTGCCGTAGAGAAAGAGAGAAAAAAAATGGCCGAACTGCTGAATTTTTGCCATTTTGCCTCCCCCAATTTTTTTTTTTTTTTTTATTATAAAAATCGATCAACATGTTAGGCATTCACTTTTTGCAAAATTATGATATGTTTGGAAAATCTGTTTAACTTCTGATGCATATATATGGACATGTCCAGCCAAGTAAGGGAGAAACATATCTTTTATGTTATTACCAATATTGGGAAAGCCACCAGAATACTTTCTATTTGGCTACACATACAGTTATTAGCATTAAATTGGATTTTCTCCTGAACCCCAATGAGCACCCACCACCCTACTAATCATTTGTTCTCTGCAGGTAATATACAGAGCATGGAACAGGACTCAGACAGTGCTGTTCTCTTTGTAGTGGTCAGATCAGGTACTGCAGTTCAGTTGAGAGAGAACGAAGCTGCAGTGACTCCATTCTGCCACTATACAGAGAACATCACTATATATTAGCCACTAAGGAACAAGTATGGGGGTGTTGGGTATTGGACCTCTGCCAATCTTATATTGATGACCTGTTTTAAAAACAAGGCAGCAATATTTTGACCCCTTTAAAATGATTGGTTTTTTCTATTAGGATTCCTTTTGGCTGGAGAAGGGGTTTCTGCTGTGTAATTTATGCTACAATTGTGCTCTCTCTCATCTCATATATATATATATATATATATATATATATATATATATATATACTGTATATATATATATATATATATATATATATATATATATATACTGTATATATATATATATATATATATATGTATATATACTGTAAATATATATATATATATATATATATATATACAGTATATATATATATATATATATATATATATATATATATATCACATGCACACTACTGATTCTAAAGAATTTAATCTAAAAATAAAACATATTACTCTGCCCATTAGCCCTTAGCAACTAAAGACAATAGAAATCCTCTCCATTCCAGCTCCTCCTGACTGTCATTGCTCCACAGTTTGCCATGCATATAGTAATTAAGTGAATGTTATCCGTTCATTATCGCTCGTAGTGATGGAGCTATTGACAAAGTGACAATACTATTGTACTGCTTTTCCCAGATAAACAGCTTTCACGCAAATCATAACAGAGCATTGTGTACATTCACGCTTTTATTATTACTATCCGCTGATCTTAGAATTAAATAGGAATTGGTGAGAGTCTTATGTAAAGTTTTCTCATAAACATATATAAATTTGTAGACTATTAAAAGTTAATTATTTTTGCAAATATAAATAGCTAAGAATTTTTGCAGAATTTTAAAGATTTTTTCTAACCATCTTAGTGATGACAGTCTTTTGTCTTGATCAGTTTCCAATGGAAATGTCCATGGCTGCAGGAACTTTCTATGATTTGGGTCTTGTCAGAAACCCAGCCATGATTTTCTTGGCTATCAGGCAGGGACACTACATGTATGAGAAGATAACCTGACCACAATAAGGACATCATGGCTGGTTATCAGGAGGACACTACATGTATGAGAAGATAACCTGACCACAATAAGGACATCATGGCTGGTTATCAGGAGGACACCACATGTATGAGAAGATAACCCGACCACAATAAGGACATCATGGCTGGTTATCAGGAGGACACTACATGTATGAGAAGATAACCCAGCCACAATAAGGACATCATGGCTGGTTATCAGGAGGACACTATATGTATGAGAAGATAACCCGACCACAATAAGGACATCATGGCTAGTTATCAGGAGGACACTACATGTATGAGAAGATAACCCGACCACAATAAGGACATCATGGCTAGTTATCAGGAGGACACTACATGTAATAGAAGATAACTTGGCCACAAAAAGGAGATCATGGCTGGTTATCAGGAGGACACTACATGTATGAGAAGATAACCTGACCACAATAAGGACATCATGGCTGGTTATCAGGAGGACACTACATGTATAAGAAGATAACCTGACCACAATAAGGACATCATGGCTGGTTATCAGACAGGGACACTACATGTATGAGAAGGTAACCCAACCACAATAAGGACATCATGGCAGAGTTTATGACAAGTCCCAGATCATAAAAGGTTCCGGCATTCATGGTCATATTCAATCAGGACAATAGACTGTCACCACTAAGAAGGATAGAGCAAATCCTTACAACTTACATATGCAAAAATGTTTGACTTTTGTCTACAAATTTAAATATGGTTCTGTTCATGGGAACAACTCTTTAGGCTAAGGCTCCATGAAGGGGGAGAAGCAAAAAAGTGCTGTGGCAATGCATTGTGTTTTTTTCCGCAGAGCTTTTCACAGAGAGCCCGCAGAGGTTTCCTCTGCAGACTTTCTGCTTCCATTATACCTATAGAGAAACCACCAGCATTTCTGTAGGTATAATTGACAGGCTGTCATTTCCAAAACCACAGCGGTATTGAAAATCGCACCGTGCCCGCTGTGTGTATTTTTCTGCAATGTGTGCATGGAATTCACTAGCATCTTATCCACTTAGCAAAGACTAAAAAGTTGTGATCAGACTACAGCATTTACACCCTCTGGGGTCTCAGTCTTAAACCTAAGGTTCCATGTTCCAAAAATGCTGCTTTTTGTTGCAAATTTTGTTGCAACTTTTTGAGTGGTTTGAATCAGAATGGGAGATCTAAATGAATCATTCATACTTCTTGCGTTGTCTTAAAAAGCAGCTATTCTGCAACGTGGAGCCTTGGGCTAAACTAGAAAATTAGCTGGAAGAATTGTAGGTAAATAAGTCCAGGCAATTGAAGGCAGCAGCAAAAAATTAAAGTAGGCAATTTCTGTGACACGTTTGTGTCTATAAATATGGGTAAGAATTTAAGACAATTTAAAAAATGTTAATAATGAGAAAATTTCCAAAAATAAGGTAAATTTTTGAAAATATTTTAAGAATACTTCCATGTTATTTTCGGCGTTTTACCTGCCGGTTTACAATGGAGCGATTTCCCGAGCACATTGTTGCCTGATAAATTGATGGAGGGACTGTGATGTTTGGTAACAGCTATAAATGTGATTCACTTGCAGCCTTCTATCTACTGAGTAATTAGGGCTCATATGGAGAGGTGTCCAGGGAGTGCTGAGGGATGGAGGAGAGTCTGGAGATAAATCTTATCCCTCTTCATGTTAAACATTATGGCAGCCTAGAGGTTGCGAGGGACTTGTGAACCTTAGAGTCGCTCGGACTTATTATTATTTATTACTTATTATTTTGTATATTTGCTATAATACAAATAAACTCTAAAAAAAATTAGTTAGAATTTTTTTAAAAAAAATTTCACGTAACTTCTAAAGTGTGACCCTCACCTCTGTCTCATCTTTTTTTAATAGATCTCATGCACCCTATTTTCATTTTTTATGACACTATCAAATTGCCCATAATAACGCGGGTTAATGTAAAAGTTTATCTTGATGTATCTAACTGCTTGTGGTTCATGCTTCAGTTGTTAGAAAATTTTCTTTTTTTTTTCCTCCCAAAGGAGTTCTATATCAGAGAACTGTGTGTTATAATTCGGTAATTTACTGCATAGTGTGTTACGTTGCGGAGAGCTAATGATCTCGATATGCTCTTTGCAGGAAGGGGATTGCATCTATCGGCTTCCTGCGTGTTTGTAGATTTTTGGCAATTTGATTAGCATGCAAATCAATACATAAGGAAATTCAATAAATTTATCTTTACGTGGGTTAAATCTAATAGGTATAGCTTATTATTCAGGCTCTAGATTATAATGGGCAGAACCAAAACAAAAAAGGGCAATTAAAACCTTACTTTTATTGATATGACTTATAAATAACCCGGGTATAAACAATATACTGAAATATATATAACTATTACACTTGTAATCTTGATCTCAAGAAGTGAATTCAGTATTAGATGTTGGTTTGAAAAAACTTGAATACACCCTTTTACCCCTGCAGATCAGGTGAGGTCGCAAGACAACTATAATTTCATGTCTGTGATAAATTTTCTCTCTTTTAAATTCTGGGACAAGTATTTTCTGAATCCTTCGACAAGTCTGTTTTAGGACCAGCTGATAATAAAAAATTATCTCAGAGTCAATATATACTGAGAAAAAATGTAATGCAGAAGCCGCTCTTTGCTCCTAAAATTGAAAGCAAGGTCTCATTGAAATAGCGCTGCCTATTTTGATATGTAGCAGCTTAATTACCACAGACACCTTGCAGTGTTACAGACTATCCAGCAGCCTGATGATAGCTACAAATAGTTTAGTAGTTGGCTACAAAAAAAAAAAACGCTACCTAATGTCTCTATCTATACGCCTCTATGCGTTTCACCCCTATTCAAGGGGTTCCTCAGGAGACTAATTCTTGTTGTTTTGCTTAGCAGTAACGGTGCAATACTGCAGCGATTCAGACCCTTGCTAACGGCTCCCTAGATTGCGAGACCCACAGTGTTATTCCCCAATGTCCGGAGCACTGTGCTTGCCGGAGTTAAGGATCCCAGCTAGATTGCTCAATGGCGAAGCTATCCTAATATCTGTTATAGGCGGCAAAAAACACCGTTCCCCGTGCCCAGATGGTACAAATAACTGAAGCCCAGGCTATCCTTTCCCCTTAAGGCTTGTGGCTTTCCATCATACTGTGACTGCCCGGGTTGCCGGTGTTTGCTTGTGATTGCCGCTGCCACCCTTGCCTTTAGTTCATCTGCGCATACAGTTGTTGGTGTTGTGACCATTATACAACACCCAAAGGTGAGAGGCCAACTGGTCAGATTTTCATCCTTTTATATACAATTCTCCTAATACCATACCTAACAGTGCTACACTATAGTATGCTTGATGTCTGTTTTTATTTTATTTTTTTAAATAACAAAAAAACATTCATACTCACCTTCTGTCACTTCCTTTGGGTGCCCTGTGTTTGGGCCAGCAGTAGTCACATGGGCATTGCCATCAGCAGTGACCCCAGGCGCATGATGTTGCAGGGGAACTCCAAATATTACTGATGAGGCAGAGAGAGAAAGAGAACTGAACACCGCAAGGAGGCCCAAAAGGGGTAAAGGAAGTTAAGTATGAATGTTTTTTATTTCAGTTTTGCAGCATGAAGGCTTAGTGGTTAACACTGCAGCCTTGCAGCACTGGAGTCTTGGGTTCGAATCCTGCCAAAGACAACATCTGTAAGGCGTTTGTATGTTCCTCTGGGTACACTGGTTTCCTCCCATGCTCTAAAGACATACTGATAGGGAATTCAGATTGTGAACCTTATATGGGACAGTGACTGGCAATGTCTGTGAAAGTGCTGCGGAATATGATGGCACCATACAAGTAAATAAAATAAATAATTTTAAAACCTCCCTGGGCCTCCACCTATTATACTCTGGGGTATGAGGCTAATGTCCTACATTGCAGAAACACAGCTTTTTTTTTAATTGGAAACTTTTTTTTAGCCAAAGCCAGATGTGGATTAAGCAGATGGCAGAACTATAAGGGTTTCCAATATACAGTATATCCCATTCCTGTACTAGCCATAATTGGCTTTGGCCCAAACAAAGCAAAATCTGCAACAAAAAAAGTGCAACTTGGGACCTCAGCCTAAGGGTAAGTTCACACAGAGTTTTCTGGATCAGAACCTGAGGCGGAGGCCATCTCAGGTTCCAATCCAAAAACCGGGTTGCCGTGACTGAAAGCCGGTGCACTGCATCGGTATCCAGCCTCGCACTCCACTCTGGATTAGGCACAATGAATGGGTCTAATTCGGAGGAGGGAGTTTCTTCAGGCCGAATAGCGAGGCGGCTCGGCCTGAAGAATGAGAATCTTGCTTCTTTTCCCGGGAGCCAGAAGAAACAGCTCCCGGAAAAAGCTCCTGAGCGGCTCCGATTACGGCCTCAAAATCCTGAATAAAAAACCTTGTGTGAACTTACCCTAAGAGTGTTCTACTCTATATTTTAAGCCAATTTAAGGTGTGATTCATAGTGAACTTGTTTGAAACAAATCTTGGTCCCAATCCACCTAAACCTGAAACAAATCTTGAGAGGTTTGCCCATCTCTAATAGCGACCCCGTAGAAATCTAAGGATAATGTATTACGACTGGTGGAGCGAGCTACACTATGGCCATGTCCGTGAGCTAACAGATAATCTTCCTGGCTCTAGTATTCTTTGACCAAATTGATATTAATGCTATTTGCTTGTATCCTCAAGATAGTAACTTCATAGATAGAGGAACATCATAAATCAAGCACAAACCCCCTAGATCATAAAAACATGGCCCTTGAGAAATGATTATTCTTCAATATACAATAAATTATTATAAAATATATGTAATATGTTATTAGTTATTATCAGTCAGCTGGAATTTCTGAAGCCACAGCCACAAAGCCCCGACCCCCCAACTAATCATCCCTTGAAATATTAGTATATCGTTTTATGTAACTTATCTTCTTTTGCTCATTTTTATAGAATTTTCAGAAAAATCCAATTACAAAACTGACACCATCCAGCCAGTGTAATTTGCACTTAGAAGATACAGAGTAATGAATTAAAAATCTAAAAAGTAGGCAAAATTGAGCTTTATAGGGAGCAAGGGGGTTTTAAAAACATTGAAGTCATCGAGTTAAGTAGCTCGCTTGATTGTGATAAATGGTACTTATCTGCTCCCAATTTCTGTTACTATTATTCCATACGCGTGATTACCGCAGAATAATTGGATGATTTTAGATGCTGTCTTCCAGAAAGCAAAACTCAGGAGAGATAAGGGAGAATGCTGATTAAGTGTACTCCATCTCGGCTTGACTACTATTGGGCTGCGTAAAGATCAGTTTGCTCCGTCTCTAAATAGACATGATACATCTTTCTGCTAGGAACTTCCATCTCTCCTGACAATCGGCTGAGTGTCCATTTTAGAATTATGACAGCTCGCTCGGAATACTATGTAACTATAAAAGAGCACCAACTTTTAAAACATCATTCAGAAAGCCTTGCCAGGTACTTTATATTGTAGAGCATAAAATGTGATAAAATTATAAGCCATTACTATTTCTGCCAGTGACTATAAAAAATACTTTAGGTGCTTAGAAAGTAATTGTATACTGGCTAATATATAACATTTCAGATAGATAGAGAATGATAGATGCTTTTAGTCGTCTCTGTGAATTCTGCATGCATTTCAGCGCTGCCATGTTCCCGTGTTCTTCTTTTTTTGTCTTTACTCAGCCGCAACCTGTTATACCACCAAGGCGATGGTTAAAGCAATCCCTCCAGTTCTAAACAACTTTGCATACGTGTTAATGAAAGAAAATTTTAATATTTGTTATTAAAGAAATATGTTTTATGCTCCACTTGTCAGGTTTACTTTCTACGTATGACGAGGGGGAGGGGGAGGTGGAGGCTACTTGAAAAGGAAATCAAATAATCGATTGATATTTTAACCTAGTACTCTTTTTTTTTTTAATAAATTCTTTATTTATAAACACAAGGTTACATAAAAACAAACAATGGGCATAACCCCAAACAGGCCCGCCCTGAATGAACTGGCAGGCGGAGCAAAGACAAACAAGCACGACATGTCCGAAAAGATGTCCGAAACTAGACAACAAAAGCCAAATTCTAAAATATGGAAGAAAGAGCAAGGGAGTGAGGGAAAACAAATGGAAGAAGGGGAGAAGGAACAAGTGAGGGAAAGAGGGGGAGGAGAAGAAAGAGAGAAAAAAAAGGAGAGAAGGAGGAGAGAAAGAGAGATTAGAAGCAAGGGGAAAGGAGACAAAGAGGGAAAAGGATAACAAACTGAATAACAAGACAAATTAGCAATTCCGCACCAAGCTAAACCTGGAACGGGTGACACAAAACAGTGGGAAGAAACCCACTAACGCGGGTCTCAGAGGCACACCGCAGTATGTGCTCCGAGAGCCACCAAGCCCAAATAGTTGTGGGGAGATAGAACTACAGAATAGCGCTACCTGAACTAAAGGAAGGAGGTCAGAGCCATGAATCCAGGAACATCCCGAGCTCTCTTTAAGACGTCCGAGATCTCTCGCACAGACCAGCCAGACCACGCCACGGCCAGCAAAATACAAGAGAAAGCACAGCATCGGAGCAGCCCATCACCACAGCCACCAAACATAGGCCGAGGGGGAAAAAGAGAAGAGGCAGATGACCATGGCGCGCTCCAAACCAGAAAAGGAGAAGGGAGGGGGCAGTTTACACCGCCAGGGGGCGGCACAGGCCGAGGACCACAGTGACTCCTAGCGGGGCAGGACACAAAAACCTGAGACAACAGACAACAGAGAGATATGTAAAACAGATTAAATGCAAGGTACAAGGAGAGTCAGTAGGCCCTATAAGAGACAATTGTCCCAAAATGTCCAACATCATGTGGAGGCTCGTGAGGAGACATCCTGAAAAGGTACATCCGCTTGGCGCTGTCGATGGATCCCAGGGGAAGAAGCGGTGGGACGGGAATGAGACAGAGGGGGGTGGCAGCGGATACTCCAGCCAGTCCAGAAGATGAAGCTCGGGTACATCCAGAAACTGCGCTAATAGAGGTGCTTGATCGGGAGAATGAAGGGGAACACCTCCCCATTGCAGCGGATCTGAAGATGATAGGGATGGCCCCAGCGGTAGGTGGCTCCAGAGTCCAAGATCCTCTGCAAGGTCAGTTTTTAGGATATGTTGCATGGCCAGTGTGCGACGGGAGACATCGGGAAGCAAAGGGATCGGGCTATCCATATACGATACCGGACAATGTCGCCAGGCAGCCTGAAGGATATCCTCCTTCTCCTTGTAGAAGTGTACTCTACATAGGACATCACGAGGCTCCATAGTAACAGCACGTCGGAGGTCAAGAACGCAGTGAATCCTGTCGATGTTTATCTCAGTGTACATGGGACGGGAGAGGACTGTGTTAAAAATGGAGGTAGTATTAATATTATTTCGGCGGCCTCTGTTCTCCAAATCATCCACTTGGAGGAGAACCTGGTGATTAAAAGAGTGTTGGGCGGCCAAAGACTGCTCCACCGCAGCCAAGCGAAGATCAATGGAATCAGTAACCTGTTGTTGATTGGCAACTTGTGTCGACAAGGATTGAAGCTCACACTTAAATTCCGACATGATCTTATCCTGTCGTTCCTCCACCCTACGGATTATGGCCTCTAAGTCCATTTTGGTGGGCATAGCCTGAAGAAGCTGGCAAATGTCCGCCATCTCAGGATGTTTGGAGCAATGGGGCTGTGAAGAGGCCTTCCCCTGCGTAGAATCTGAGGAATCAAAAGAGAGAGGGGCTTGGAGAGGCAAACAGGCTGGAAGCTGGGAGCCAAGAGAAGAGGAGATAGTGCTGGAGCCGGGATGTAGGGTAACCTGCTCACTGTGCTCCGTTGTAGTGGCGCATGCCAGCGCCATCTAGGACCCGCCGGGCAGAGCTGGGGACGAGGAGGAAGAGAGGACGTACCATCGCTGGAGGGGAATATTAGAGCACTCTGACCACAATAGGTAAGTTGAATCTGCCAAAGGTTCAGGAGTTCTGTAAATATTTGACTGAATGAGACCCTGACCAGGCCACACTCAACCTAGTACTCTTTTAAAGAGGACCTTTCACCTCTTGGGGCACATGGGGTGTAATACACTGCTAGAATTCAGTACACTATCGGCTTTCACGTTCTGTGCCCCCAGTGAAGAACTATCGGTACCGGTAGCGTAGCTCTTCACTTTCAGAAGGGTGTTTCTGACAGTCAGGAATGCCCTTCCTCACAGTAGCATCTATTGCGCTGTACTGTTAGAGGGGGTGTCCCTTACCACCCGGCAATGACACTGAACGGTGAGAACCCCCCCCCCCCCCAGTACTCGTCTATGGACGAGAGCTATCAGGAGGGAAGGGAAGCGTTCCTCACTGCTCTCACAGTACAGTGCTATAGACGCTGCTGTGAGGAGTGGCGTTCCTGATTGTCTGTCAGAAATGCCCTTCTGACAGTGAAGAGCTACGGTACTGGCACCGATAGCTCTTCACTGGGGGAACAGAACGTGAAAGTTCATAGTGGACTGAATTCACTGTAGGCTTTCTAGCGGTATATAAAGCCACATGTGCCCCAGGAGGTGAAAGGTCCTCTTTAATAATGTTATACTGTAGATAAGAGGCTATCAGTTCACAGAATGAGGCAATAAATCAATTAGCCAGCCAGGGGCGGCAGACGCCGAACCAACCACTCCTTTCTCAATAAAGCTCCGTGTGTGAGGCTTAATATGAGGAACAAATATAATGTAAACTAGCACTCAGAATGAAGATAAGGATAACGAATATAGCTTAATAAGTGTTGAAGGAAGCAGAACTCCTTTATAACATTAATTACAATATTTCTTAAATACACATGCACTATTTTTTCTCTGAAAAGTTGGAGGTGCACTTTTACTATTTTCTGGGCCTGTATTATGTTAGATGCTGTATTATGGTTGAACTACTCCCAAATTAATGTAATCTTTAGAATAAGATGTATTCGGGATATGCAAATCATCACAGGGCAGAATACCTTGACATCTCAATTGAGAAAAATAATGCCCATACAGACTTATATAGAAGAACTTGTATTGATCCCTTTGTAGCTTCTAAAGGGGTAATATCTAGAGATGAGCGAACAGTAAAATGTTCGATATTCGACATTCGTTTCGAGTAGCCCCTCAATAATCGACTACTCGAATTGAATATCGAACCCTATTATAGTCTATGGGGGGAAAATGCTCGTTTCAGGGGTAGGCAACATTCGATCAAATTATACTTACCAAGTCCACGGGTGATGGTCGGGCTGGATCCTCCGAGAAGTCTTCTCCATGCTTCTCCACTACAAGCGGGCATGCACAGTCAGCTCTGCCCAGGCCCGATGCCTGGCAGAGTGAATTCAGAGTCGGAAGACGCCGCGCGGAAGCTGCACGGAGAAGACTTCTAAAGGTAGAAGAACCAGCGTTGATTGGCCGACTGTATAGCATTCGGCCAATCAATGCTGGTTCTGCATCGAACTTTTCCATTTGAACAGCGAGTGGTACTCGATCGACGAGTATTTCGAATACCGTAATATTCGATCGAATACCTACTTGATCGAATACTACTCGCTCATCTCTAATCATATCATTGCAGCCAATGACTGACGGTAGTGGTGTTGGGTCGATGCCACTGTAACCATCACTGTGGCCAATAATTGTCCACTCGGTGGCTAGAGAACCCCCTTAACTATAATCAGAGAATTGAAAGTCTTGTTAAAGAGGCTTTTTATTTTTCGAGTTTGCTGGCCATGTCCGGTGGACTTCCAACCTACAGTAGCTTTAGTGTCAGAATAAATCTACATTACTATAAATACCAGAAATTGATACTGGCTGCTTGGATGGTAACAGCAATACAGTAAGTCAACTTAATGTGACACTGAAACTCGCAATACTGGGATGGTTTCAACTTTTAATATTCCTGTCAAGATATTTGCAGATGGTAAAGCACAGATGTTCTACTTGTCAATGAAATAACATTAGTAAACAGCATAAAGGAAATAATTCCCATGATTCACTCTGCAGCACAACAAAACAAATACATTTTGCCCATTGCGACTAACTATATTATTGAATTTTCATTTTTTAGCTGTTAAAGGGATTCTAAATTTGCATATTGAGAATAACATTCTTATAGCAGGAAAATGAAGGCTCAAGTTTTATTTTTTCGTTGTGTTGTAACTAAAAGTTTATTGATGCAGAAATTAAAATAGGAAAAGTTTTGAAGACGGATAATGAATTTCCATAATGGTAATAAAAATCGCACATATAAAACAACACAAGCTTCACATTCAGATGATGTTTGTTCATTTAATATTTCTTTTGGTAATTCCAATTTCTTGCTTTTGTTCTATTCTGGAATCCCTGCTCTGAAACTTTGTACCCCTTTACAGTAAATCAAACCCTAATTCTATAATCACATCCTAGGATAATGTCCTAATCCAGCAACTACACAGAGTTCTATCCAATGTCCGTCAACCAGAAGAAATGTGACAAACCCTGACTAGAGATGAGCGAACACTAAAATGTTCGAGGTTCGAAATTCGATTCGAACAGCCGCTCAATGTTCGTGTGTTCGAACGGGTTTCGAACCCCATTATAGTCTATGGGGAACAGATACTCGTTAAGGGGGAAACCCAAATCCGTGTCTGGAGGGTCACCAAGTCCACTATGACACCCCAGGAAATGATGCCAACACCTCTGGAATGACACTGGGACAGCAGGGGAAGCATGTCTGGGGGCATCTAACACACCAAAGACCCTCTATTACCCCAACATCACAGCCTAACAACTACACACTTTACACACTCAATACCACCTCTCTGACAGTAGGAAAACACCTTGAAACATGTATATTTGGCACTTGCAGTGAGGAGAGCTTGTCACCAGCAGTGAATTTGGCCCTTGTAGTAAGTTGAGGTTGGCACCAACATTTGTTTTGAAAATCAGGGTGGATTGAGCCTCTAACCAGCAGAGTTTGGGCAAATTCATGGTGGAGGGAGCCTCTAAAAACCCCAGTTTGGACCAATTCATGGTGGAGGGAGACTCTAAAAACCCCAGTTTGGACCAATTCATGGTGGAGGGAGCCTCTAAAAACCCCAGTTTGGACCAATTCATGGTGGAGGGAGCCTCTAACCAGCCCAGTTTGGGCAAATTCATGGTGGAGGGAGCCTCTAACCAGCCCAGTTTGGACCAATTAATGGTGGAGGGAGCCTCTAACCAGCCCAGTTTGGACCAATTAATGGTGGAGGGAGCCTCTAACCACCCCAGTTTGGACCAATTCATGGTGGAGGGAGCCTCTAACCAGCCCAGTTTGGACCAATTCATGGTGGAGGGAGCCTCTAAAAAACCCAGTTTGGACCAATTCATGGTGGAGGGAGCCTCTAAACAGCCCAGTTTGGGCAAATTCATGGTGGAGGGAGCCTCTAACCACCCCAGTTTGGACCAATTCATGGTGGAGGGAGCCTTTAACAGCCAAGTTTGGACCAATTCATGGTGAAGGGAGCCTCTAAAAACCCGTTTGGACCAATTCATGGTGGAGGGAGCCTCTAACCAGCCCAGTTTGGGCAAATTCATGGTGGAGGGAGCCTCTAAACAGCCCAGTTTGGGCAAATTCATGGTGGAGGGAGCCTCTAACCAGCCCAGTTTGGACCAATTCATGGTGGAGGGAGCCTCTAACCAGCCCAGTTTGGGCAAATTCATGGTGGAGGGAGCCTCTAAACAGCCCAGTTTGGGCAAATTCATGGTGGAGGGAGCCTCTAACCAGCCCAGTTTGGACCAATTAATGGTGGAGGGAGCCTCTAAACAGCCAAGTTTTGGGAAATTCATGGTGGAGGGAGCCTCTAACCAGCCCAGTTTGGACCAATTAATGGTGGAGGGAGCCTCTAAACAGCCAAGTTTGGACCAATTCATGGTGGAGGGAGCCTCTAAAAACCCCAGTTTGGACCAATTCATGGTGGAGGGAGCCTCTAACCAGCCCAGTTTGGGCAAATTCATGGTGGAGGGAGCCTCTAAACAGCCCAGTTTGGGCAAATTCATGGTGGAGGGAGCCTCTAAAAAACCCAGTTTGGACCAATTCATGGTGGAGGGAGCCTCTAATTAGCCCAGTTTGGACCAATTAATTGTGGAGGGAGCCTCTAACCAGCCCAGTTTGGACCAATTAATGGTGGAGGGAGCCTCTAACCACCCCAGTTTGGGCAAATTCATGGTGGAGGGAGCCTCTAACCAGCCCAGTTTGGACCAATTAATGGTGGAGGGAGCCTCTAAACAGCCAAGTTTTGGGAAATTCATGGTGGAGGGAGCCTCTAACCAGCCCAGTTTGGACCAATTCATGGTGGAGGGAGCCTCTAAACAGCCCAGTTTGGGCAAATTCATGGTGGAGGGAGCCTCTAAAAAACCCAGTTTGGACCAATTCATGGTGGAGGGAGCCTCTAACCAGCCCAGTTTGGACCAATTAATGGTGGAGGGAGCCTCTAAACAGCCAAGTTTTGGGAAATTCATGGTGGAGGGAGCCTCTAACCAGCCCAGTTTGGACCAATTCATGGTGGAGGGAGCCTCTAAACAGCCCAGTTTGGGCAAATTCATGGTGGAGGGAGCCTCTAAACAGCCCAGTTTGGGCAAATTCATGGTGGAGGGAGCCTCTAACCAGCCCAGTTTGGACCAATTAATGGTGGAGGGAGCCTCTAACCAGCCCAGTTTGGACCAATTAATGGTGGAGGGAGCCTCTAACCTGCCCAGTTTGGACCAATTAATGGTGGAGGGAGCCTCTAACCACCCCAGTTTGGACCAATTCATGGTGGAGGGAGCCTCTAACCAGCCCAGTTTGGACCAATTCATGGTGGAGGGAGCCTCTAACCAGCCCAGTTTGGGCAAATTCATGGTGGAGGGAGCCTCTAAACAGCCCAGTTTGGGCAAATTCATGGTGGAGGGAGCCTCTAACCAGCCCAGTTTGGACCAATTAATGGTGGAGGGAGCCTCTAAACAGCCAAGTTTTGGGAAATTCATGGTGGAGGGAGCCTCTAACCAGCCCAGTTTGGACCAATTAATGGTGGAGGGAGCCTCTAAACAGCCAAGTTTGGACCAATTCATGGTGGAGGGAGCCTCTAAAAACCCCAGTTTGGACCAATTCATGGTGGAGGGAGCCTCTAACCAGCCCAGTTTGGGCAAATTCATGGTGGAGGGAGCCTCTAAACAGCCCAGTTTGGGCAAATTCATGGTGGAGGGAGCCTCTAACCAGCCCAGTTTGGACCAATTAATGGTGGAGGGAGCCTCTAAACAGCCAAGTTTTGGGAAATTCATGGTGGAGGGAGCCTCTAACCAGCCCAGTTTGGACCAATTCATGGTGGAGGGAGCCTCTAACCAGCCCAGTTTGGACCAATTCATGGTGGAGGGAGCCTCTAAACAGCCCAGTTTGGGCAAATTCATGGTGGAGGGAGCCTCTAAAAAACCCAGTTTGGACCAATTCATGGTGGAGGGAGCCTCTAATTAGCCCAGTTTGGACCAATTAATTGTGGAGGGAGCCTCTAACCAGCCCAGTTTGGACCAATTAATGGTGGAGGGAGCCTCTAACCACCCCAGTTTGGGCAAATTCATGGTGGAGGGAGCCTCTAACCAGCCCAGTTTGGACCAATTAATGGTGGAGGGAGCCTCTAAACAGCCAAGTTTTGGGAAATTCATGGTGGAGGGAGCCTCTAACCAGCCCAGTTTGGACCAATTCATGGTGGAGGGAGCCTCTAAACAGCCCAGTTTGGGCAAATTCATGGTGGAGGGAGCCTCTAAAAACCCCAGTTTGGACCAATTCATGGTGGAGGGAGCCTCTAAACAGCCCAGTTTGGGCAAATTCATGGTGGAGGGAGCCTCTAACCAGCAGAGTTGGTGGAAATCAGGGTGGAGGGAGCCTCTAACCAGCAGAGTTGGGGGAAATCAGGGTGGAGGGAGCCTAGTATTAGCAGAATTGTGCAACGCTTATGGTGGATGAGTATGAGGATGCGGAGGAATTGGAGAGGTTGAGTACAGACATGGAGTTTCATGTTGGGGTGCTTTACACAGGTGGGCACAAAAATGACGGCTCTACCCAGTGGTGGTTCATTTTTATCAAAGTGAGCCGGTCGGCACTCTCAGCTGACAGACGGGTGCGCTTGTCAGTGATGATGCCACCGGCTGCACTGAACACCCTCTCAGATAGGACGCTGGCGGCAGGACAGGACAGCACCTCCAAGGCATATAGGGCAAGTTCAAGCCACAGGTCCAACTTCGACACCCAATACGTGTAGGGCGCAGAGGGGTCGGAGAGGACAGGGCTGTGGTCGGAAAGGTATTCCCGCAACATGCGCCTATACTTCTCACGCCTGGTGACACTAGGACCCTCCGTGGTGGCACTTTGGCGAGGGGGTGCCATCAAGGTGTCCCAGACCTTAGACAGTGTGCCCCTCGTTTGTGTGGACCGGTGAGAACTTGGTTGCCTACTGGAGGAACTGCCCTCCCTGCCGCCAACGTCACATGCTGGAAACATCTCCATCATATTCTGCACCAATTGCCTGTGGCAAGCATTGATGCGATTGGCCCTCCCCTCTACCGGAATAAAAGACGAGATGTTGTTTTTATACCGGGGGTCAAGGATAGCAAAGATCCAGTACTGGTTGTCCTCCATGATTTTGACAATACGCTTGTCGGTTGTAAAGCACCCCAACATGAACTCAGCCATGTCTGCCACAGTGTTAGTTGGCATGACTCCTCTGGCCCCACCGGAAAGTTCAATCTCCATTTCCTCCTCATCCTCCATGTCTACCCATCCGCGCTGCAACAATGGGACGATTCGAAGTTGCCCGGAAGCCTCCTGTATCACCATCACATCATCGGACAACTCTTCTTCCTCCTCCTCCTCCTCCTCCTCCTCCATTAAACGCAGTGAAGCGGACAGATGTGTGGACCTACTCTCCAGCTGTGACGGATCGGATGCTATCCCTAACTCCTCTGTGTGATCTGAGTTATCCCTGATGTCAATCAGGGATTCTCTCAGAACACACAAGAGCGGGATTGTAAGGCTCACCATCGCATCCTCAGAGCTCACCCTCCTTGTGGACTCCTCAAAGACCCGTAGGATGTCACAAAGGTCTCTCATCCATGGCCACTCATGGATGTGAAACTGAGGCAGCTGACTTTGTGGCACCCTAGGGTTTTGTAGCTGGTATTCCATCAAAGGTCTCTGCTGCTCAACCACTCTATTCAACATCTGAAACGTTGAGTTCCAGCGTGTGGGGACGTCGCACAAAAGCCGGTGTTGTGGCACATGCAGGCGTTGCTGGAGAGATTTTAAGCTAGCAGCGGCTACTGTCGACTTGCGAAAGTGGGCGCACATGCGCCGCACTTTCACCAGTAGCTCTGGAACATTGGGGTAGCTCTTTAGGAAACGTTGCACCACTAGGTTGAAGACGTGGGCCAGGCATGGAACATGTTGGAGTCCGGCAAGCTCCAGAGCTGCTACCAGGTTCCGGCCGTTATCACAAACGACCATGCCTGGGCCCAGGTGCAGCGGCTCAAACCATATTGCCGTCTCATCGAGGAGGGCATCCCTCACCTCGGAGGCAGTGTGCTGTCTGTCCCCCAAGCTGATCAGCTTCAGCACAGCCTGCTGACGTCTACCAACGCCAGTGCTGCAACGTTTCCAACTCGTAGCTGGGGTCAATCTAACAGCGGAGGAGGAGGCGGTGGCGGAGGAGGAGGCGGTGGCGGAGGAGGAGGCGGTAGAGGAGGAGGAGGAGGGGGGTGTTCTTCTCGTGTCCCTGCCAGGAATGTTAGGCGGGGAGACGAGGTACACCGGGCCAGTTTGGGAAGCAGTCCCAGCCTCAACTACATTCACCCAGTGTGCCGTCAGTGAAATGTAGCGTCCCTGTCCGCATGCACTTGTCCACGCGTCGGTGGTCAAGTGGACCTTTGTGCAAAGCGCGGAACTAAGGGCCCGCCTGATGTTGAGTGACACGTGCTGGTGCAAGGCGGGGACGGCACACCGGGAGAAGTAGTGACGGCTAGGGACGGCATAGCGAGGTGCCGCAGTTGCCATCAGGTCCAGGAAGGCGGGAGTTTCAACAAGCCGGAACGCCAACATCTCCTGGGCCAGCAGTTTAGCGATGTTGGCGTTCAAGGCTTGCGCGTGTGGGTGGTTAGCAGTGTATTTCTGCCGCCGCTCCAATGTCTGAGAGATGGTGGGTTGTTGTAAAGAAACGCCTGATGGTGCCTTTGATGGTGCAGGAGAAGGAGATAAGACAGGACCAGGGGAGGATGAGGTAGAAGTCAACAAAGTGGCGGAGGCAGATGAAGTGGTGTCCTGGCTCGTCCTCTGGAGTGCATCGCCAGCACAGTCAGCAGTGGCAGTGGCAGAGGCAGAGGCAGAGGCAGTGGCAGTGGCGTGAACGGCAGGCGGCCTTTGTCCTGCCGTTGCTGCCTGCCACTGATTCCAGTGCTTGGATTCCAAATGACGGCGCATTGAAGTGGTGGACAGGTTGCTCTTCTCAGAGCCCCTAATCAATTTCGAGAGGCAAATTGTGCAGACAACACTATATCTGTCCTCGGCGCATTCCTTGAAAAAACTCCACACCTTCGAGAAACGTGCCCTCGAGGTGGGAGTTTTTCGGGGCTGGGTACGAACTGGAACATCTTGGGAGATTCCGGGTGTGGCCTGGCTTCGCCTAAGCTGCTGACCTCTGCCTCTGCCTCTAGCTACCCTTTTTGGTGCTGCACCTGCCTCAACATCCACACTACTTTCCCCGCTTGACATCCCCCCTGTCCAGGTCGGGTCAGTGTCCTCATCATCCACCACTTCCTCTTCCAACTCCTGTCTCATCTCCTCCTCCCGCACAATGCGCCGGTCAACTGGATGCCCTGACGGCAACTGCGTCACATCATCGTCGATGAGGGTGGGTTGCTGGTCATCCACCACCAAATCGAACGGAGATGGAGGAGACTCTAGTGTTTGAGCATCTGGACACAGATGCTCCTCTGTTAGGTTCGTGGAATCGTGACGTGGAGAGGCAGGTTGAGGGACAATGAAAGGAGCGGAGAACAGCTCTGGGGAGCAGGGACAGTTTGGGTTATTGTTCTGTAAAGCTTCGGAATTTTGGGAGGAAGGAAGACAAGACTGTTGGGTAATAGGAGGAGAGGAGGCAGAGTCTGACTGGCTGCTGGACAATGTGCTGTAAGCGTTCTCTGACAGCCATTGCAAGACCTGTTCCTGGTTCTCGGGCCTACTAAGGTTTGTACCCTGCAGTTTAGTTAATGTGGCAAGCAACCCTGGCACTGTGGAGTGGCGCAATGCTTGCTGCCCCACAGGAGTAGGCACGGGACGCCCTGTGGCTTCACTGCTACCTTGCTCCCCAGAACCATTCCCCCGACCTCGCCCACGGCCTCGTCCACGTCCCTTTCCGGGAGCCTTGCGCATTTTGAATTCCTAGTTAGAAATTGGCACTGTATACCAGTAGTAAAAATTGTGGGTGCACGTAACCCCAATATATTCTTTGAATTACCAGTCAGAAACTGGCACTATATGGCAGTAGCAAGAAATGAGGGTATTTGTATTCCCAATATACTCTTTGAATTCCCAGTCAGACAATGGCACTGTATACCAGTAGTAAAAATTGTGGGTGCACGTAACCCCAATATATTCTTTGAATTACCAGTCAGAAACTGGCACTATATGGCAGTAGCAAGAAATGAGGGTATTTATAACCCCAATATATTCTTTGAATTCCCAGTCAGACAATGGCACTGTATACCAGTAGTAAAAATTGTGGGTGCACGTAACCCCAATATATTCTTTGAATTCCCAGTCAGAAACTGGCACTATATGGCAGTAGCAAGAAATGAGGGTATTTGTATTCCCAATATACTCTTTGAATTCCCAGTCAGACAATGGCACTGTATACCAGTAGTAAAAATTGTGGGTGCACGTAACCCCAATATATTCTTTGAATTACCAGTCAGAAACTGGCACTATATGGCAGTAGCAAGAAATGAGGGTATTTATAACCCCAATATATTCTTTGAATTCCCAGTCAGACAATGGCACTGTATACCAGTAGTAAAAATTGTGGGTGCACGTAACCCCAATATATTCTTTGAATTCCCAGTCAGAAACTGGCACTATATGGCAGTAGCAAGAAATGAGGGTATTTGTATTCCCAATATACTCTTTGAATTCCCAGTCAGACAATGGCACTGTATACCAGTAGTAAAAATTGTGGGTGCACGTAACCCCAATATATTCTTTGAATTACCAGTCAGAAACTGGCACTATATGGCAGTAGCAAGAAATGAGGGTATTTATAACCCCAATATATTCTTTGAATTCCCAGTCAGACAATGGCACTGTATACCAGTAGTAAAAATTGTGGGTGCACGTAACCCCAATATATTCTTTGAATTCCCAGTCAGAAACTGGCACTATATGGCAGTAGCAAGAAATGAGGGTATTTGTATTCCCAATATACTCTTTGAATTCCCAGTCAGACAATGGCACTGTATACCAGTAGTAAAAATTGTGGGTGCACGTAACCCCAATATATTCTTTGAATTCCCAGTCAGAAACTGGCACTATATGGCAGTAGCAAGAAATGAGGGTATTTATAACCCCAATATATTCTTTGAATTCCCAGTCAGACAATGGCACTGTATACCAGTAGTAAAAATTGTGGGTGCACGTAACCCCAATATATTCTTTGAATTCCCAGTCAGAAACTGGCACTATATGGCAGTAGCAAGAAATGAGGGTATTTGTATTCCCAATATACTCTTTGAATTCCCAGTCAGACAATGGCACTGTATACCAGTAGTAAAAATTGTGGGTGCACGTAACCCCAATATATTCTTTGAATTCCCAGTCAGAAACTGGCACTATATGGCAGTAGCAAGAAATGAGGGTATTTGTATTCCCAATATACTCTTTGAATTCCCAGTCAGACAATGGCACTGTATACCAGTAGTAAAAATTGTGGGTGCACGTAACCCCAATATATTCTTTGAATTCCCAGTCAGAAACTGGCACTATATGGCAGTAGCAAGAAATGAGGGTATTTGTATTCCCAATATACTCTTTGAATTCCCAGTCAGACAATGGCACTGTATACCAGTAGTAAAAATTGTGGGTGCACGTAACCCCAATATATTCTTTGAATTACCAGTCAGAAACTGGCACTATATGGCAGTAGCAAGAAATGAGGGTATTTATAACCCCAATATATTCTTTGAATTCCCAGTCAGACAATGGCACTGTATACCAGTAGTAAAAATTGTGGGTGCACGTAACCCCAATATATTCTTTGAATTCCCAGTCAGAAACTGGCACTATATGGCAGTAGCAAGAAATGAGGGTATTTGTATTCCCAATATACTCTTTGAATTCCCAGTCAGACAATGGCACTGTATACCAGTAGTAAAAATTCTGGGTGCACGTAACCCCAATATATTCTTTGAATTACCAGTCAGAAACTGGCACTATATGGCAGTAGCAAGAAATGAGGGTATTTGTATTCCCAATATATTCTTTGAATTCCCAGTCAGACAATGGCACTGTATACCAGTAGTAAAAATTGTGGGTGCACGTAACTCCAATATATTCTTTGAATTCCCAGTCAGAAACTGGCACTATATGGCAGTAGCAAGAAATGAGGGTATTTGTATTCCCAATATACTCTTTGAATTCCCAGTCAGACAATGGCACTGTATACCAGTAGTAAAAATTGTGGGTGCACGTAACCCCAATATATTCTTTGAATTACCAGTCAGAAACTGGCACTATATGGCAGTAGCAAGAAATGAGGGTATTTGTATTCCCAATATATTCTTTGAATTCCCAGTCAGACAATGGCACTGTATACCAGTAGTAAAAATTGTGGGTGCACGTAACTCCAATATATTCTTTGAATTCCCAGTCAGAAACTGGCACTATATGGCAGTAGCAAGAAATGAGGGTATTTGTATTCCCAATATACTCTTTGAATTCCCAGTCAGACAATGGCACTGTATACCAGTAGTAAAAATTGTGGGTGCACGTAACCCCAATATATTCTTTGAATTACCAGTCAGAAACTGGCACTATATGGCAGTAGCAAGAAATGAGGGTATTTATAACCCCAATATATTCTTTGAATTCCCAGTCAGACAATGGCACTGTATACCAGTAGTAAAAATTGTGGGTGCACGTAACCCCAATATATTCTTTGAATTCCCAGTCAGAAACTGGCACTATACGGCAGTAGCAAGAAATGAGGGTATTTGTATTCCCAATATACTCTTTGAATTCCCAGTCAGACAATGGCACTGTATACCAGTAGTAAAAATTGTGGGTGCACGTAACCCCAATATATTCTTTGAATTACCAGTCAGAAACTGGCACTATATGGCAGTAGCAAGAAATGAGGGTATTTGTATTCCCAATATATTCTTTGAATTCCCAGTCAGACAATGGCACTGTATACCAGTAGTAAAAATTGTGGGTGCACGTAACCCCAATATATTCTTTGAATTCCCAGTCAGAAACTGGCACTATATGGCAGTAGCAAGAAATGAGGGTATTTGTATTCCCAATATACTCTTTGAATTCCCAGTCAGACAATGGCACTGTATACCAGTAGTAAAAATTGTGGGTGCACGTAACCCCAATATATTCTTTGAATTACCAGTCAGAAACTGGCACTATATGGCAGTAGCAAGAAATGAGGGTATTTGTATTCCCAATATATTCTTTGAATTCCCAGTCAGACAATGGCACTGTATACCAGTAGTAAAAATTGTGGGTGCACGTAACCCCAATATATTCTTTGAATTCCCAGTCAGAAACTGGCACTATATGGCAGTAGCAAGAAATGAGGGTATTTGTATTCCCAATATACTCTTTGAATTCCCAGTCAGACAATGGCACTGTATACCAGTAGTAAAAATTGTGGGTGCACGTAACCCCAATATATTCTTTGAATTCCCAGTCAGAAACTGGCACTATATGGCAGTAGCAAGAAATGAGGGTATTTGTATTCCCAATATACTCTTTGAATTCCCAGTCAGACAATGGCACTGTATACCAGTAGTAAAAATTGTGGGTGCACGTAACCCCAATATATTCTTTGAATTACCAGTCAGAAACTGGCACTATATGGCAGTAGCAAGAAATGAGGGTATTTATAACCCCAATATATTCTTTGAATTCCCAGTCAGACAATGGCACTGTATACCAGTAGTAAAAATTGTGGGTGCACGTAACCCCAATATATTCTTTGAATTCCCAGTCAGAAACTGGCACTATATGGCAGTAGCAAGAAATGAGGGTATTTGTATTCCCAATATACTCTTTGAATTCCCAGTCAGACAATGGCACTGTATACCAGTAGTAAAAATTCTGGGTGCACGTAACCCCAATATATTCTTTGAATTACCAGTCAGAAACTGGCACTATATGGCAGTAGCAAGAAATGAGGGTATTTGTATTCCCAATATATTCTTTGAATTCCCAGTCAGACAATGGCACTGTATACCAGTAGTAAAAATTGTGGGTGCACGTAACTCCAATATATTCTTTGAATTCCCAGTCAGAAACTGGCACTATATGGCAGTAGCAAGAAATGAGGGTATTTGTATTCCCAATATACTCTTTGAATTCCCAGTCAGACAATGGCACTGTATACCAGTAGTAAAAATTGTGGGTGCACGTAACCCCAATATATTCTTTGAATTACCAGTCAGAAACTGGCACTATATGGCAGTAGCAAGAAATGAGGGTATTTGTATTCCCAATATATTCTTTGAATTCCCAGTCAGACAATGGCACTGTATACCAGTAGTAAAAATTGTGGGTGCACGTAACTCCAATATATTCTTTGAATTCCCAGTCAGAAACTGGCACTATATGGCAGTAGCAAGAAATGAGGGTATTTGTATTCCCAATATACTCTTTGAATTCCCAGTCAGACAATGGCACTGTATACCAGTAGTAAAAATTGTGGGTGCACGTAACCCCAATATATTCTTTGAATTACCAGTCAGAAACTGGCACTATATGGCAGTAGCAAGAAATGAGGGTATTTATAACCCCAATATATTCTTTGAATTCCCAGTCAGACAATGGCACTGTATACCAGTAGTAAAAATTGTGGGTGCACGTAACCCCAATATATTCTTTGAATTCCCAGTCAGAAACTGGCACTATATGGCAGTAGCAAGAAATGAGGGTATTTGTATTCCCAATATACTCTTTGAATTCCCAGTCAGACAATGGCACTGTATACCAGTAGTAAAAATTGTGGGTGCACGTAACCCCAATATATTCTTTGAATTACCAGTCAGAAACTGGCACTATATGGCAGTAGCAAGAAATGAGGGTATTTGTATTCCCAATATATTCTTTGAATTCCCAGTCAGACAATGGCACTGTATACCAGTAGTAAAAATTGTGGGTGCACGTAACCCCAATATATTCTTTGAATTCCCAGTCAGAAACTGGCACTATATGGCAGTAGCAAGAAATGAGGGTATTTGTATTCCCAATATACTCTTTGAATTCCCAGTCAGACAATGGCACTGTATACCAGTAGTAAAAATTGTGGGTGCACGTAACCCCAATATATTCTTTGAATTACCAGTCAGAAACTGGCACTATATGGCAGTAGCAAGAAATGAGGGTATTTGTATTCCCAATATATTCTTTGAATTCCCAGTCAGACAATGGCACTGTATACCAGTAGTAAAAATTGTGGGTGCACGTAACCCCAATATATTCTTTGAATTCCCAGTCAGAAACTGGCACTATATGGCAGTAGCAAGAAATGAGGGTATTTGTATTCCCAATATACTCTTTGAATTCCCAGTCAGACAATGGCACTGTATACCAGTAGTAAAAATTGTGGGTGCACGTAACCCCAATATATTCTTTGAATTACCAGTCAGAAACTGGCACTATATGGCAGTAGCAAGAAATGAGGGTATTTGTATTCCCAATATATTCTTTGAATTCCCAGTCAGACAATGGCACTGTATACCAGTAGTAAAAATTGTGGGTGTATATAGCCCCAATCCTATTGCTAGGGGACTTGCAGGGTATTTCTGGGGTGAAGGTGGGGGGGCACACCGTTGGAACGGGTATCGGGGTATATATCGGGTATACGGGAATACACTGACAGTGTATTCCATTCAGGATCCTGGGAAAGCTGGGTTGCGGCGATTGAGCCCGTCAGTGCCACGTTACACTGACAAGCTTCTCCCTGGAATTTAGCTCTTACAAGAGCTGTTGGTTGTCTTCTCCTTCCTATCCTAGCCTGTCCCTGCCTACCCAGAATCTAAGCCCTAGCTAGCTGGACGGAAACCTCCGTCCTCGGTGAATTGCAAGCTCAGAATGACGCGAAGCTGGGCGTCGCTGTTCTTTTAAATTAGAGGTCACATGTTTTCGGCAGCCAATGGGTTTTGCCTACTTTTTTCAACGTCACCGGTGTCGTAGTTCCTGTCCCATCTACCCTGCGCTGTTATTGGAGCAAAAAAGGCGCCAGGGAAGGTGGGAGGGGAATCGAGTAATGGCGCACTTTACCACGCGGTGTTCGATTCGATTCGAACATGCCGAACAGCCTAATATCCGATCGAACATGAGTTCGATAGAACACTGTTCGCTCATCTCTAACCCTGACCACTGTATGGTATCATAAACTGCATAATTTATTGGACAATGTAGACCAGGGGAGCCCAATACGTCTATCGCGATCTACCGGTCGATCGCAAAGGACGTATGGGTCGATCGCGGGATGCAGCCAGGGATCCCCGGTGTCTGCTTGTTCACAGTGCAGGCTGAGAGTCGACTCAGAGATGGGGAGAATTACTTAACTGCCAACTACTTTATTGATTTTCTGCCTTTCAGACTCTTATCTTGAAATATTTAGCAGTGACAAAAGAGTTCCTTCACTCTCATTTGTGTGTCTTTTCCTCCTCCTCCTTCCATAGACATCTATGTAAAAAGTAACTCAGCCTGATAAGTGGAAAAGGAAATATATTCCTTTAAAGGGATATATTAGAAAGTTTCTTATATAGTCACCTGTACTAGTCATTTATGTATTTTTTATTTTATTTAAATGTAGATTTTGAGACCCATATAGAGATCACAATGTACTTTTTTTCCCCTATCAGTATGTCTTTTGTAGTATGAGAGGAAATCCACACAAACATAGGGAGAACATAAAAACTCCTTTCAGATGTAGTTCCTGGCGGGATTCAAACCCAGGACTCCAGCTTTGTAAGGCTGCCATGCTAACCACTGAGCCACCATGTTGCACCTGTACTTGACATTTATGAGAAGTTGATTTTGAGTTGGAGAGGAGTTTTAGGGAGCATTCACACGGTGTAACGTCCCGCGAGATTTGGCACATGTACGCCGCGTGACCCTTTGCGTGCCGTACACGCTCCCATTGAGTTCAATGGGAGCGGGGAGCGTATGCGCCGCGCTAGTTTGCGGCCATGAATAAATGCACGGCCGCAAACTAGCGCGGCGCATACGATCCCCGCTCCCATTGAAATGCGTGTACGGCACGCAAAGGGTCACGCGGCGTACACGTGCCAAATCTCGCGGGACGTTACACCGTGTGAATGCTCCCTTAACCATTTTTAATTCATGTTGTTTATAAAGGGCCAATTTCTATTTCACATGCATTATAGAGATTTTCATCACTCACATCAGTCCCTGTCTGCTGGTTCTTCTAACCCATGGGACGGTTCATCTCGTGAGTTGGGTTGAGCCGATCTTGAGATTTCAGGATCGTTTTTAAAATCCGATTTCCGATCATTTTCCATCCGATCCCGATCTCAATTCCGATCCTAATGCAATTCAAAGGGATTTTTTAATGATCGAAAATCGGATTTTAAAAACGACCTTGTTCACTACACAGCGTGCAGTCCAAGAATTGAAGGCTTCAATTTTTGGACTCCATGCTGTGTAGTGATTAAAAAAATCCCCCTGTTACTTAACCCCCCTCCTCCCCCAGTTACATGCACAGAATTGCTGCTGCTGCTGCTCCCCGTTCTCGCTCCTCTTCTCTGTACTTCACAAGCCTGCAGAGTGCCGTGTGCTGGGAGTAAGCGGGGCTTGTTGTGGCTTAGGAGAGTGTGGGAGGGTACAGGGCGGGGAGAGGTGAGTGCATCACTCACGTCTCCCATTCCAGTACCCGCCGACATTCTCCTAAGCCACAACAAGCCCCGCCTACTCCCAGCATCAGTAACAGTAACACTAGCCTGGGAGGGGGGGGTATGCACGGTGCTCTGCAGGCATGTGAAGTAAAGAGAAGAGGAGTGGGAACAATGGGGAGTGGGAGCAGCAGCGGCAGCGCTTCTGCACAAGTAAGTCGAGTGATCGGGATTGGAATTCCATTCCCGATCTTTTTTAAGTGGGATTGGAGCTTGATCGCGATCGTGAAATTTACTCGAACATCGATCGAGGTCCGATCCCGATCACTCAACCCTACTCATGAGTATTCTTTTCTCAAGAAAAGTCTACTCGTGCTCCTTTTACTGTTTATCTCTGTAATGTGTCCTATAAGATGATGGTGTTCAATATGCAATTCTATAAACTTCAGAGGGTTGTAGATTCCCTTTAATTTTTATTTGTTTCCAGAGTGGAAAATATTTTCCATGAACTATTATAAGGAATAGTATAAGTAAATGTATTGAATATTCACAAAAAGCACAAAATGAAGACCTAAAAGATCCTAATATAGCCCTTTCTAACTTGACATATAGCAAGATAGGTAAACGTTACAGGGCTCTTTAAAGGGGTTATCCACGTTCTTAATATTGATGGCCTATACTTAGGATTGGCTATCAATATTAGACCTGAGAGGGTCCGACACCCAGGTCATCACCTCCGGGATAGCATGGCTACTAGTAATCTTTACATGCTGAGAGCTGTGCAGTAGATGCTGCAGAACTGTCCCATAGACGTCAATGGAGCAACACTGTAAAACCTAAGATTGCACAGTAAGTTAGCATTACTGGGAGCCGACAATGGGGTTCAGACAAGCCAACACTATTAAGGAAGTGGATAACCCCTTTAACTTGTCTTTTTTAATTGCTTCAATGGCTTTTGTTGTATGTGACCACAGTGTAACATGTTATCAGATTTGGGTCAATAAGGGCTATATTTGTACATTGGAAGAAACAGCTTAATGAATAATTATAACAGCTTCCTTGGTACCATTGGCTGGGAAAGCGTTGGCATAGTACTGTATATAGAAGCTGCACTTCAGGATAATATAAGATCGCTTCTTCAGAGCAATCAGGCATGGACATTTACATTCTTCTCTAGTTAATACTTAATTAACAAATGAACATATCTCTAATTATCATTGGAAAATTCTAAAAGAGAATGTTGACTGTTGATTGCACGCTCTTCAATTTAATTCCAGCGACAGCTACTTCAATGCCATGTACAACAGAATTTCTGCAACATTGTTCACAAAATACATGAATGTACTGAGTTTCAGTCTATTCTATAATATAAAATTATATAAAATATTCAAATACATATATGTATATATATATGTATATATATATATATATATATATATATATATATATATATATATATATATATATGTAGCTTTTCAGTGGTTATTCAGAAAGCCCACGGAGCGAACCCAGAGGGGCAGTGCAGGGGGCCCATGACTGGAAATGGGATGTGAGCTGACAGGTCATAGGGGGCAAGTATGAGGTGAAGTTGAGGACAAGGGGTGGGTTTGGTGGCAATGTTTAATAAATATGGGCAGAGCAGGGCTGTTTCATTATTCTGCCAGTGAGTGAACAGTTAGGTTGTCCCGCCTGCCCTCCCCTTTAAGTAATCTTCTGTTGTGGTGGCGTGCACAGGAGAGATCTTTGGAGGCACAATGGCGGTGGACGACATAGGGGTTAGCTCCACCCACTTGGGAGTTCGGATACTGGTAAGGGAACCAAGCTGGATAACGGTCCTGTGGTCAGGGTATCCAGGATCTTTTACTCTCCGATGTCGGTGCCTCTGGGCTAGGTGGATTACGGCCGGGGGTAATAATCGGAGGTTGTGACGGTGACTTGGGGTTCGTTCCTTCAGAGGCTCCTCATTTCTGGAGGGGATGTGTTCACATTTTTGAGGTTGTTGATTCGGGAAGGGGAGTTCTTTAATTGGAATGTAAAGGTTGGGTAATTTCTTGTCATTTCTTTCATACATGTAAATGTATGCAAAGTTATGCTAATAAGGTGGCGATAACATTTCTGCTAATGTATGGTTATTGTGTTTGGCCGTGTGAAGGTGTAGTTAATAAATGCCGCTGTGGCTTTTACTTCCAACCTCTGTGTCATGTCTTTCTTGGAGGGGTTAGTGGTAAGTAAGGTTGGGGTTTAGCCACTCGGCTCTACTAGCACATTTTCCTTAGTCATGTGAATTGCTGCCTACAAAAGGTTTGCTTTCATTTTGCAATATTGTTTTAATATTGTTAGCTGATTTAGCTAATATAAGGCTATGGCTTCTTGGTACATGGCATTGACTGTAACTTACAGGACAATAATTCCATTTTGCTACCCTTGGTTAATACTGACGGTGAGCAATTGTGACAGATACTAATTCAATACACTGTCACAACATGCTAGAACATTCTTGACAGGCTACAATTCACATCCCAACCGTGGTATCAATCACACATAGATGTATACAAAACAGACATGTTGTCTTGGAAAATTCAGTTTTTTCATGACTGGTTATTTTGCACTACACGTCTTAGAACATGTTAAATGTCACATGTCAACCAAAAAGGTAGGGAAGAATGCATGTGCTACATTTCTTACAAGTTCCAATCTGTACAATATTGCAAATTTTTTATTCCATAGCTAAACACAATGCAAACTATAATTTTAACAAAATTTTTGGGCGTGATGCCTAAAACTATTCTCCAATATTCTCCTCCCTACATTATACAAGAACCACTTATCTGTACTCCAGTGGGAAGTGGTATACAGATAACTGCTGGCAGAACGTAGCTTTCTGCATAGGATTTCAGAGAGAGGAGCCCACATTTGCTAATATGGCATATTAACATTTATTAATGATATCAATGCTGCCAGGAAATCAAGTTGTTAAAAAGTTTAGGTTTGCTTTAGGCACCTTTTTCTAAAAGCGACACGATCTGATACATTAACACAAATGGATAAACTAAATATCCTGTTTATATCTATGCGTGGGAAGGTGGGAATTTGTTGGCATATCATGATATTTTGTTAAATTGGTTTAATGAGAAATGCTTTAGTTATCCAAAATGGAGATCAGTTATGTCTGGTTACAGCAGTACATCATAAGTACCTACAATACCTGCTACGGTATATCCATACAAGTAAAAAGAATCACTGGGCACCGATATAAAGTGACAGTATGCAAAACAACATGGTCACCACATACCACATAACGAGAACTGTAAATCCATTATCCAAAAGAAACCTTTGCATGTCAAGCAATCCAGAGTTGTGATTTCCGAAATACAGCCTCTGCTCACATTTTTTTGCATTACTGCCAATTCGTTCACATTTGACAGGAATAGTAATTGGGTAACAGTTTGTAGACCATACAACATGCCGATCCTGATCGTGAAATTTTCTCGATCGCCGATCGGAATCCGATCTTTTCTGATCCTGATCGCTCAACCCTAAATATAATATAATATACTATAATAATATACTCCCAGTATAATACAATATACTCCTACTATACTACAATATACACAAAAGATTTACAGTATCTTTATCTTTTTATAGGTTTGCAGGGATATGGAGGATATTTTCTGCCATTCCCTAGCTCTATTATCACACTGCTCCAGTTCTTGATTCCTATAACAGATATATATTATGAAGGTGCGGTATACTGTACACAGCTCACCAATAAATAAGGGTAAGTAATGGCCAGAGCAGGTCACCTTCTGTATTCTCCTCTTACAAAAGGAATATACATTGTACTGACTTACACTCCATTCTCGATAACACGAAGACCTTCCGAACGGAATGACTCCATTTAAATGTTTAATTTTTGTCCTCTTTAAATTCAATTAAATTCCCCGTTTTCATTATTTCCTATTTCCAATAAATTATGAACCATGCCGAACTAAGCAGTCACTGCAAATTCACAAGCAGTACAAAATGTATTGCTGGTGTGACAGCATGCCCTACCATGTAATCATATGCTGTATCAATTATTCAATAGCTCTTTCAAGAAGAATTCTTTATTTACTCTAATGGATGGTACTTTGTGACAGTTGTCTTGGTTATCTCAGCAATCTTTCTTTTTATACTTCACTAGAATTTTTTTTCCCCTCTCTTCTCTTCCTTCTATCAAATGTATTACAAAAGAATCTACATTTAAACACTCTAGTCGGTCAACTCTTTGTGATGTTAGCTTATAAAGCAAAGAGAGCATTTGACATAAGAAAGGAGATTATCGCAAATAGAACAGTATAATTTTTTTTTCTCTCCAATTGAGATTTCTAAAGCATTTTAATTTCAATGTCTTTACACGTCTTAATGTACGTGCCAAAGCAAAGACAAGGCTTATTTTATTAATAGCATTATAAAAGTAAATTACCTGGCACTGAAGTGCAACCGATGAATTCTAAAATGTGTAATACAGACTGAAGTGGAACCGTAAATACCGGCATATGCTTTATATCGCTAAAATGTACCATTAGTAGGCAGACAAAAAAAAAATATTAATTGCCGGTAAATGTATAGACCCTGTGTATTATGCCGTAAAAAGCTTAAATATAATATGCATTGCAAAAGTTCAATAGTAAGAGTCTAGCGCTCAACTATAGCAATTATGCCAATGCTGAATGACAATTCCTATTATTTTGCACTCTTTTACTGCAGTAATGATTGCAGATGTAATAGTAAAAGCCCCACTCCAGTTAACTGTACCATAATTATATAGGCTGTCTATACACATTCAATGGAAAATCATTCTTTATTTTTAAAAATGCGTCAAAACAAACACCATAGCACAAATTCTTGGCATCTTGATCAGTGGAGCCTTCCTCAAACACCAGCCTCTCCCCACCATTCTGATTATACTGTATTTCATCTACAGGATCTTGTCTTGGTCATGATGTCACTACCAGCTTCTCAATGAACCATCCCCCGTCCAGAAGTCAAGCAAGCAGATCCAAAGCGCAGGAAACAGTCTATTTCAGTCTATTTTAAGGGGATTTTGCAGGGTTTATGGAAAAATCCCTAGGGAGGGTGTAAAATAGTAAAACTAATAATAATATGATACTAAGCTACCCCTTGGCCTTCCATTCTGGTGTTGCATCCGCTGTTCTCTCCAGTAGTGCAGACATTCAGATGTCCACCATGGCCAATCACTCTCCATAGTGGTCAAATTGTTGACGGGTAACTAGAGATGAGCGAAGAGTAAAATGTTCGAGGTTCGATATTCGTTTCGAGTAGCCCCTCAATATTCGACTACTTGAATCGAATATCGAACTCTATGGGGGGAAAGTGCTCGTTTCAGGGGTAGGCAACGTTCGATCAAATTATACTTACCAAGTCCACGAGTGAGGGTCGGGCTGGATCTTCCGAGAAGTCTTCTCCGTGCAGCATCCCCACGGCATCTTCCGGCTCTGAATTCACTCTGCCAGGCATCGGGCCTGGGCAGAGCCGACTGCGCATGCCCACACTACAAGCAGACATGCGCAGTCGGCTCCGCTCAGGCCCGATGCCTGGCAGAGTAAATGAAGAGCCAGAAGATGCTGCGGGGAAGCTGCACGGAGAAGATTTCTAAAGGTAGGAGAAGAACCAGCGTTGATTGGCTGACTGTATAGCATTCGGCCAATCAATGCTGGTTCTGCATCAAACTTTTCCATTCGAATAGTGAGTGGTACTCGATTGAGTACGAGTATTTTGAATACCGTAGTATTCTATCGATTACGTACTTGATCGAGTACTACTCGCTCATCTCTACGGGTAACTTAACAGTATGATTATTGGTACCCAGCATGTTTTTTTCAAAAGCTGTATCTCAGAAAAACTTTTTGAAGGGAGTCTGTCAATTGAATCTAGCATATCAGTCGAGCAGATTGATCGGTCAGGATCACCTTAATTGCCAACAAATTGAATTTTTGCTCATAGGTAAATGAGCTCTTTGGCACATGAAAGGCATTGCCTCTTGCCTCTCTAAATCAACAATAACATCTTTGTTGATCTAATGAGTTCATTTGCATATTAACAAAAGTAGGGAATGATAAGTGGACCCTGATCCATCTATCTGTAGGGCTAGGTTGATATTCTTGGTTCTAGTGGCTGACTTCCATTGCAAAGACCGCTGACCTTACCTCTTCCCACTTTGTCTCTCACTCACCATGAATTAAATTATATTCAATCCTATATTGTCAGTAGATGAAGTTTCTGTAGCAGCTATATGGCCGATGTAGAGTCATGCTGGATGTGACCTTGACTTATTTTTGTTCAGCTATTTAATACTTGTATGAAGTGCTACTTTAGTGTACTTGGAAATGTGACAGACTCCAGCTTTGTAGTTGAAGCATGTGGATGTAGTGCTCCAATACTAATAGTGTCTACTTTCACCACTTATATCCATTTATCAATTATCATTAGGTATACTGTGTTTTGCACTCATTCCCATGTTATCTCTGTATATATTAAAAATCAGTATATATTATTGGTCCGCAACTTCTGTTCTGTTAATGACCAGTGATCTGCAAATGGTGGGGCAGCTCGGTAGCAGCAATGGTGCAAACCAAACCAGTCAGAGACAGGGACACAAAACTAGTGAACAGGTTGAAAAAAAAACCCAGCAAAAATAAACAAACCTTCATGTCCGGCACAAAAAATAAAATACAGCCTTAATTTCAGGCAATACAATATTTAACAAAATCCTGCTCGTCTGAGCATTAACTAACAGTACTAACTATATGTGGGGTTTACCACCAGCTGCACTAATCAACCAAAAAGAGCACAATGCCATCTCAGCAGTCTCACAGTGTCAGGACAGACCCAGGCACTTCCTCTCGCTCCCAGGATCTGCCCTGAAGTTCAGGTTCTGCATCCTTTTATGGCCTAGTAATGAGCCAGGGATCTACACCTTGGCTGAGGCCCATTCAAGACCCGCCCCAGATCTCACATAAGTCAGAAATCTGGGGGAGATATAGCGGGACTCCAGTACTCTGCCTGACACCTTCTCACACCTTGTGTTAATGACCATTGAGCTGCCAGTGGCTTATACCCTTGTGCTAATGACCATTGAGTTGCCAATGGCTTATACCCTTGTGCTAATGACCATTGAGCTGCCAATGGCTTATACCCTTGTGCTAATGACCATTGAGATGCCAGTGGCTTATACCCTTGTGCTAATGACCATTGAGCTGCCAGTGGTTTATACACTTATGTCAATGACCAGTGAGCTTCCAATAGTTTGGGGTAAGGTGGGCGCCTGCACCTGATTGGGAGCACTGGTGTGTCGAGTATTGCTGCACAATATTGAGTAATTTTTCTTCAAAGTCAACCATGAATACATTTGCATACTATGGAACCATTTTGCTACCCTTTTGCCATTCCTTTGACTTTCATTATTGTCAACCAAAAAATACCAAAAAATTTAGTTCTCTCCTGAAGCCTTAATATGGTGACATACACCTTGCTCGGACCATTGCAGTAACTTTGACTAACTATGGTTGTTCTAAGGCATTGAATGAAGGTAATGGACTATGTAGAGTATGTACATTGCTCAGACTCCTGATTGCTAAGCTTACGGTCATTATTTATTTAAGATTTAATTGTGATTTAATAATACAAGATGGATGCTCTTTTTCTCATCCTCTTTGTGATAATCTATGTTAATACTACTATTTAAAGAGTGATATATTGCTCCTCTATGAACAAGGGCTGGAATAAATTTAGTAGAGAGCAATTAACATGCCGCACCACACTATAATTTACTGCACTTTAAAAATAAAAAACAATTAAAGTTAATAAGCTATAGATTAGATTTAGGGAGTCATCTATTAAACAAGTCCATGCAAGCAACATATTATATACGAGGAGACTGTTTTTCAAAACCAGACAGATAGAACGATGATACCCGTGCAGACGTATTCTTTGGAGTTCTCCGCCGGTACAAGTCCGTGTAGGATTTCTTTAATAAAACCTTAAAATAATGCAGTTTGCCATACCTTGAAATATCTCGCCTTTTTACGTTACTAAATTGGTGTGGAATCCTATCATGTTCTTGAAAATGATCTTTGATGAGAACTGAGACCACTTTTGTGCTACTCGGGCTCTTCAGTAACAAGTGACTGGAGAACTGAATGGCCGCTTGCTTTTGTTAATTTGTACTTGGCCTTGATATCCAGATCTGCGTGGAATTATCCTTGTTACAGAAGAATTGGCGTGTTAGTGAAAGCCTCCTGGTACTAATAGTGAGAACTTGAAGTCTTTCTCAGCAATTTTAAATAAAAATAGACTATATAGTAGACCGGGCAGTTTTAGTATTTTACTTGGTATATTGCAATTTAACAAATTCACATTGCACCTAATTATATAGATGGCGGAATTGAAAAACAGAAAGGTCCTTCATGTTCGACCTATTACAGTTACAAACCCCCAGAAAAACGCAAAAATCAATGGAATCCATCATCATTTTATATAACATCAATATATATCATGTATTACTTAAGGTTTAACGTTACACTGATAACATGCTGATATCTTGCGTCAGAAGACAACAAAAGCCATTGAAATTGGTTCAAAAAGTTAACACATTACAATAAATCTCAGACCTCTCCGTTTTCATTCCCCGTGGTTTAAAGGGGTTGTCCAGGAATGACAGCTTTTTCCCAGGAGATCGGGAAGGTGATAAATAAAAAAAAAAAACACTCAACACTCACCTGTCTCCGGTACTCCGTTGTTCCAGGCTGGTGTCCGGTCCAGTGGGACACTGAAACTTGTCCTGGTGGCAGTCCTTGTGGTACATAACTCGTGAGCCCAGGACAGCAGAGTGGAACACAGTAGCACCAAGGATAGGTGAGTTTTAGAGATGAGCGAACAGTAAAATGTTCGATATTCGATATTCGTTTCGAGTATTCCCTTAATATTCAACTACTCGAACCGAATATCAAATCCTATTATACTCTATGGGGGAAAAATGCTCGTTTCAGGGGTAGGCAACATTAATCAGGCAACATCAGGCAATATTTCCCCTCTTCTACATTCTGCCTGGTTTTCATATGAGGTAAATAAGACATTGTAAAATTTAAAAAAGAATATATATGGACCAGATCAATTGTGGTGCTAGCTAGAGATGAGCGAGTAGTAACACTTGCTATTCGAATGTAAAAGTTTGATGCAGAACCAGCATTGATTGGCTGAATGCTATACAGTTGGCCAATCAACGCTGGTTCTTCTCCTACCTTTAGAAGTCTTCTCCATGCAGCTTCCCCGTGGTGTCTTCCAGCTCTGAATTCACTCTGCCAGGCATAGGGCCTGGGCAGAGCCGACTGCGCATGCCCATTTGTAGTGCGGGCATGCGCAGTCGGCTCTGCCCAGGCCCGATGCCTGGCAGAGTGAATTCAGAGCCGGAAGATGCCACAGGGACGTTGCACGGAGAAGACTTCTTGGAGGATCCAGCCCGACCCTCACTCGTGGACTTGGTAAGTATAATTTGATCGAATGTTACCTACCCCTGAAACGAGCATTTTCCCCCCATAGACTATAATAGGGTTCGATATTCGATTTGAGTAGTCGAATATTGAGGGGCTACTCAAAACGAATATCGAATCTCCAAGATTTTACTATTCGCTCATCTCTAGTGCTAGCTACTCTTTTTCTTCCCCTATCAGTATGTCTTTGTAGAATGGGGGGAAATCCATGCAAACACGGGGAGAACATACAAACTCCTTGCAGATGTTGTTCCTGGTGGGATTTGAACCCAGGACTCCACTAACCACTGAGCCACCGTGTTGCCCAGGTGCTATTTACTCTTATGTAACTATATTTTAGAAGTTACTAATGTTACGGTATGCCCACCTGCTGGTAATTTAATGTGACAATTTAAGGTTGGAGCCACACCTGCGTTGGAGATTGTGCCCATAGAATCTGCATAAAATCTACGGCAAGGAGGATTTTTCTCTCTGCTGATTTCAGTCTAAATCAAGTGGAAACCAATCTATTGGGTCTCCATGTAGACCCGGAGGTCGGACCTTGGGTAACTAGTCCATCTGTATATTTTGTTGGGGAATATGATCCCTGGTTTCCACTTATTTGCCGCTGTATTACAAGCCTTCCATTTCTTCTTCCGATCAAGTTTTGATATCAACCTAAATAAATGTGCTAATGAAATGTTCTCAGACTTAATTGCTTTGTGATGAGCAGGAAGAAGTGAATATTAATTAAGAAGGACTAATAATCCGTGCGGCACAAGCACGCTCTCTAGTATTGCTCGTCACAACGTTTCTTTACTAGTTTCCTAAATTACAATTTAACTTAAAACGCCATAAAAATACACAAGTCAAATCACAAAAACAACATAACTTTTTTCATCAAAACTCCGAATTACAAAGACAAGAAAAGTTGATAACTTTTTTTTTTTTTTTTTAACATCAAGTTCCCTGGAACATTTCGTTCTCCTTCCATTACAGCATATTCCTGTCTGATATTCATAGGGATTAGATGTGATGGTACTTGGCAGTTTAGTTATCTAGACATGCAATGCATCTTCACAGCTTCACTTCAGCTACAGTTGCCTCCTAATTAATATTACTTGTTTCTCGGCAGAGCTTTCTTCTAAATGGTGGAATTGAACTATTTATAATGAAAACACAGTAATATCGAGGGAATGCTGAAATCTGTCAAACTTGCAATCCGGTCTATATTTTTACACTTAATTTTCAACATTTACTGTACTGTACATATTCCTACAGACTTGCTTTGCCAAATAACTGCCTTCGTTGAGTGTTTGGACACATTTGCGATTGTCGTTCTTGGATTCCTTGACATTTCAAATAAAATTATAATTTTTTTTTATTTTAAAGAACAGACCTGAAGCATCGATAATAAGACAAGTAAAATCTAATTTGCCTGTATGCCATAAATATCTGGAGGCAAATTACCAAGAAGGGTCAGGGTGGCACACTCTGGTCAAGGAGGTGAGTGCCCTGACCAATAAAGTGTTCAAATATTCCCTACGCGTCTGACTTCCTTGACCAGAGTGAACCACCCTGACCCTTCTTGGTATTTTGCCTATTAATTTCCCGTTCACGAGGTTGGTGTCCGGTGTCATTAGCAGTGTTGCTGCCTCCTCCATCTGGAAACCTATACCAGCTTTTTATGTGGTTGTGGCATCTCACAACCATTCCAGGTGAGAGGCCAACTGGTCTTACTCTTTCTTCGCACTTCATATTTTTGTGATTTCGAAGTTACAACAGATCTACACTATTCTGGCTACTCGGTGTGTCTCTTCTCTCTTTTGCGCTATAACTATCTGGAGCAGCTCGTACCAGTATGCTGGAGGACTACCATGATATAGATGCCATGTGACTATAAAAAAAAATTACTACTGATGTGTTCAGTGTAGGTATTCCAATTTCTCGGAAAACCAATTCAAGACATTATCACATCATAGTATTAAAAGCCTTGAAAGTCTAAAATTCCTACCCCACTGGGTAAACACATATAGTATAGGTAGAAAATCACATTGTGGTTGCTTTTCATGTCACCATTAATGTCATGTGAACCCTGAGCTGACTCCTGCATGAGAGACATGTGAAATGTTCACTACATAGTATAAAAGCAATTCCAAAAAATAATAAAAATATAGTCCAAAAGGAAATTGTATTAAGTTTTCAAGCTACTCAGAACCCTTTTTCATGATGTTTGACACTTGTTTTGCAGGAGAACTTGTCTTAAAGATGGGTAATACCCAGGGACGTGACTTGAGGGGGTGCAGAGGGTGCAGTCGCATCAGGGCCCAGGAGCCTTGGGGGCCCATAAGCACTGGCATCAGTATTAAGATTGCAGCTTCCATCTGGCCTATAAGCCAAGGAGACCCACACATTACCCTAACCACACTAAGGTGGATTAAACTCCTTATTCCCCATAACCATTACTATCCTGAATTAGCTTTGGGGATGAGGTAGCGGGCCCCGGACAAAAGATTGCATCAGGGTCCACAAGACTTTAGTTATGCCCTTAGTAATACCCTTCTCTTGAGATGGGGTGGTCATTCTGTTTCCCATCCCACCAGAGCCCAATAGCAATGGCATTGTTTACCTCTGGCTGGTATAGTTTCTGGTGATCATAAATTGCTGAGGCCGATGATTGGTCTATGTGGTCAAGTGAGCCTCTCTGCTTTCAACATGGCGAGCCCCGACACAAGAAAGATAGAGGACTAGGACTGGCAACAGAGTGTTGGGGATAGGTGTGTACATCATGGACAACTCCTTTAGGTTACAGGACTATTTAATCAATTATTGCTGCTAAAGGTAGAGTAGAAACTAAAAAAGGAGGCCATGTTTTTTGCACGGTCAATATAAATGCATCGGAAATAAATTTAGCATTAACATTTCATACTTTCTCCAGTTCTCAGTATAAAAATCTGATTTTGTTAATGGCAAGAATCCATTCAATTTTGTCAGGAGATGTTTATCCTATAGATGTCTACGTGTGACTATAAGATGATCCTGGGGAGTGGTTTTAATTTGGGTGTAGAGTATTTTAGGTTGTGTATGGATCAGTTTGACTATGCTATGGCTAAGGAATAGAAATGAGCGAACAGTAAAATGTTCGAGGTTCGATATCCGTTTTGAGTAGCCCCTCAATATTCGACTACTCGAATCGAATATTGAACACTATTAGAGTCTATGGGGGGAAAATTCTCGTTTCAGGGTTGTGGGGATAACGTCACTCCTTAGGGAGAGACCACCTTCTCAGGTGTGTGGAGACTTATAGCCATAGTTGCTCCACTGCAAAGGAACATGGGAAGAATATGCAAATCTGTCTCCCAAGATGTAAACAGGGAGACAGTGCCTCTGTTTGCTGCCCTCTATAGCAAGCAACCCTGAACAACATGCCTGACTTCCCAGAAGCCTTTGCTGCATGATGCAAGGTTATAACCAAATCAGTTTCTCAGCTATGGACGGCACCGTTTCTGTCTCTTTGGAAGTCATCAGCGCAGCCTAGAGAGAACTGATTTGGTTTAAGTGAGAGGCTGTGAGACCAGATTGTGGGGATAACGTCACTCCTTAGGGAGAGACCACCTTCTCAGGTGTGTGGAGACTTATAGTCATAGTTGCTCCACTGCAAAGGAACATGGGAAGAATATGCAAATCTGTCTCCCAAGATATAAACAGGGAGACAGTGCCTCTTCGTTTCAGGGGTAGGCAACATTCGATCAAATTATACTTACCAAGTCCACGAGTGAGGGACGGGCTGGATCCTCCAAGAAGTCTTCTCCTGGCAGCTTCCCCGCGGCGTCTTCCGGCTCTTCATTCACTCTGCCAGGCATCGGGCCTGGGCAGTGCCGACTGCGCATGCCCGCACTACAAGCGGAAATTCGCAGTCGGCTCTGCCCAGGCCCGATGCCTGACAGAGTGAATTCAGAGCCGGAAGACGCCGCGGGGAAGCTGCACGGAGAAGACTTCTAAAGGTAGGAGAAGAACCAGCATTGATTGTCCGACTGTATAGCATTTGGCCAATCAATGCTGGTTCTGCATTGAACTTTTACATTCGACTAGCGAGTGGTACTCGATCGAGTACGAGTATTTCGAATACCGTAGTATTCGATCGAATACCTACTCGATCGAGTACTACTCGCTCATCTCTACTAAGGAACAGTCTATTTCCGAAATGCGTAAGCTGTTCTTCTATTTTCTAAAGACATGTAACATTGTGTCTTTTATTATTTTTTATTTTGGAAAGTAACCATAAAAGTTAAATATTATTTTTGATACATTTGGACCGCTAGATCTTACTTTCTCACTTGCTTTTGTTTTGTTGCCCTTGGCCGGAGGGTGAAGATCCGTGCAGTCATTTCCAACATTGGAAGTTGATCCTAAAGGACACGTAAGTTGGGCTTTATTGACGGTTCTACATTCATTGTTGGAATAATGGATATTGAGTAACGGTAGTGTGAACTACTCCCTGATTTATATCTAGTGTAATACACAAATTAATAAATAATGCGGAAAAGTATTATTTGACAAAAAGTTGCCTTATTTTTAAGCCTAACTTATCTAAAATGTGTATTTTATGGATTGAACATTTCTCTCTTTGTCTTTAGCTTTTAGAAATTATGTTTTGTGTTCATGTAAACCTGGATATGAAAAGTCTATTTCATTTTGGAGAAAACTACTATAATAAGTAAAATTATAAAAAATATGATGATTGCTCCTGTTAACCAATAAAAGCTCATTGTCGATATCCTCCTGAGAGGGAACGTCTATTCTATGATAAATAGTTTTACCCACAATGTACACTCTCTTGAAAAGCTAAGCTGTAATTTGTGACACAAATCTCCAATATTTCAGAGGAAATCTCTCTTTCCATTTATGTTTGAGAAGCTGAAATATCATACCAATCAATAACAGCCTATGCGATGCCCCGCAGTTTGCTATTTTTCAGCAGTTTGTGCCACACAGACATCGGAGGAAACTAATTCGAGGCTGTATAGTTCAAATAGTCTGATTGTTTTAGAAAACTACACTGTCAAATTACCACTCAGAGCCGAAAACTAATAGTAATGCCATTGGGAAATAGAAAAACACTCCCTGTACTCTAGCTGTACCAAAATATTGTTTTTCAAGTGAAATTTGAGGAATTTTGTGAAAAACAAACATGCTTAAAGAGAATGTATCAACTATTTATTTTTGAAAAAAAGTTGCTAGTAATACAAAGTATACATGGTAGTTTATAGGAACCCACCAAATGAAAATGAAAAAAAAATAAAACAAGTAATAATATAGAAAATTTACAAAATTTAACAATTACCAGACTCAATTTTGATGGTCTTATGGACACTGTCTACCAATAGGTATTTGGACACCCAGTAAAGTTTGGCGGAGGTGGAGTAATGGTCTGGGGGTGTTTCTCCTGGTATAGACTGGGACCCTTGGTCCCAGTGAATGGCAAATATTGCACTATTTTAGATAACAGTGTGTTTCCTACATTATGGCGGTTCTATGGGTCAGACCAATGTTACTTCCAGGATGACAACACCAGCTGTCATGTAGTGAGGTCTACAATGGCTTGTTACAGTGACAATCAGGTTAACCAACTGGACAGGTCTGCCCAGAGCCCAGACTTGAACTCGATTGAGCACCTCTGGGACGAGTTGGATCAGCCCACCAAAATTAGTGAAAGAACTTACCTGTCTTCTCCAAGCCAAATGGAATAAAAAAAACACTGACCATCATACAAGGACTTATGGAAAGCATGTCCCAGAGGGTTGAGGCTGTAATTGCCGCTCGTGTCACTCGGACCACAGGTGTCCAAATACTTATTGGTAGACAGTGTATTCTATCACAATTGGGATGTTCCGCCATCTTTAAGTGATTGATAATGAATCCAGAGTTTAGTTCACATCTCCACTTTGTTGAGTTAATATCTGTTGCCCAGTAAAATTAAAGTAACAAAAACCTCATGCAAGAGCAATTTTTTTTTTTTTATTTCCTTCCATTGATACCTGTATCTTATCCGATACACATACTTACAATGTTTCTGGAAAAATGTAGTAGTGTACTGTGCCGAGCTGAGGAAAAACCGACCTGGATGGTATCTGCACATTGACGAAGATTTATAGTGAGAGGTACAAAAATATTTAAAGGTGTCTGAAATCTGGGAACTATATTGAGACTAGAGAATCAGAGATTAGCAAGGCATTTTCTAAATAATCTGAGCCGCATTATATCACTTCACTGTATTCCTTGAAAGGCTATACCATAAAGCATTACTGTTGCAAACCCAAAGGGGTCTCCGCTGGAAACTCCATGGCAAAAATTGCCGAAAATCAGAGGAGAGAAAAAGCCCTCTATAGAGGACTTTTTTGGGCCAGTTTCAGTATAAAAATGGTAGACACCCGCTGTTTTAGTTGACGGAAACCAGTGTGCAGATGTGAACCTAGACTTAGAAAGCAGAAACCCAACAGCCAGAAGTCATGAATCAAAAACTATAAACATCGGCCACTCCAGGGCTTAAAGAACTCACTAATAATGAGAAAAGATCAACTTCTCTGTCAAATTCTATCATGGAGCCTGTAGCTCCAGTCAGCGCCCAAGCCAACCCTGCTTCAATTGTCAAAGCAGTTCTGAGCATTATAGTAACTTGCAAAATTTCACTCACTGGGGACACAGGGTTTTCCCTAATTATTATGTATGCAGGTTTCAAGTTTTTTTTAAATTGTAGACATTTTTTCAATAGACTAGAGCGATACACTCAAAGACTCATCAAGCCAGTGATTATGTTTCTTCTATATATTAGTATAGTAAAGTTATTAGCAATGCAAATGACCCTACAGTGTAAGTTAAATGGCCCTAATCTGATTATGTATTCAAGTCTGGCGTTGGGAGATGTTTTTTCCCCAGTAAATATGATAATAAGGGTCATTCCTAGGACCTATATCTGTATAACTACCAGCACCTTGGTATGTACAGTATGTTGCTATCCTTAAAGTTCTCATAAAAAGATTTAAAGCCCAAAACTTTATTTGTTTTGCCTTATTTCCCAAAAAGGGGTATACATTATGACACCAGTGAATACATTGTGTCTGGTGTTGGGATTTATCACCTATATTCAATAACTGCCATTGGTTTTCCTGGGTGTAAGGACGTTGACACCTGCATTACAAATGGTGGCAAGGAATGGAATTAGAATTTTTTTTCCTTTTACACTTTGTGAGAGAGGGGGGATTATACAACAAGGCCAATTTAAGGGATATTATATTATTCCGTGAGGGTGCCCTGGAAGGCATTGTACTGTGTGGGGCCACTGAAGGGCATTATATTGTGTGGGGGCCATGGAGGAACATTGCACCATATGAGGGGCCACTGAGGAGGAGGCATTATACTGTGAGAGGGGGGTTGTAGTGAGTAGTGGACACAAAGGACTGGATGGGGTCAATTAGGTATAGATAAAGTTAGAGGGTTGACTGAGACAAATTTGCAGCTGCACTGTTATATCACATCCCGAAATACCCCCCCCCCCCCTTTTATTTTTTACCCTGACTGAAATTTTTGGGAGTGTCAGAAAGACAGACAGACATTTCCTATCTCACCAGCTTCATTCACATCTATTCTACTCAGTACTGCTAAAGCCAGATGTGAAACTGCTAAAAAAAACTTCATTAAAAGTGCTAAATACTTATCTGAGCTAGCATGTATCCATGTTTTTTTCTCACTCTCTCTCCTTCCCATCCTTTCTCCCTAAACTTCTATGTCGCTTGATCTGGCTGTGACTTCTAAGCTGTCTTCAGTGAAGATGGGTCTGTGCAGTGATTTCAGCAGTTGCGTATTGAGAAGAGGAGCTGATAAGAAGAGATCTTCCAAAGTGCTCTGGACCTCAGACGGGGCCAAGGTTCTGCTTCCAACAAGACAATGACCATAAGCACACAGCTAAAATAACAAAGGAGAGGCTTCAGAACAACTTTGCGATCATTATTGACTGGCCCAGCCAGAACCCTGACCTCAACCCAATTGAGCATCTCTGGAGAGACCTGAAAATGGCTGTCCACCATCCAACGTTCACCATCCAATGTTCACCATCGAGATGTGAAAAACTTGTTGCATTACTCCCAAGAAGACTCATGGCTATACTAGGTCAAAAGGGTGCAAATACCCAATACTGAGTTTAGTTACAGTAAGTATATTATGGGTCATACAGTAGGTTCAATAATTCATTATTTTGCCAGATTTCATAGATTTGTATTTTGGCCATAGAGGGCAGAAAAAATTGGAAAAACATGGATGATTTCTTACAAAATTGGGCCACCCCAATCTGCACATTGGTTTGGAAGTGTAGCCCTTTTACATTGACTGAGCTGCAAAACTGGACACAACCCATGGACAAGGAGTGATGCCAATTTTGGAAGGAAGCGGCCATATTATTCTACCCCTCTACAGCACAGGACGTTGATATAGACAGTTTATCAATGATGACCATGCCAGTTGTGTGAACAAAATCAGACATCTAACATTTTTCCGCTGTCAAAAGCCAGTACACAATTTGATATTTATCGTGAGCTTGCTAGCAGAAAATTGAGTCAGCTCAAGAAATTGAAGACTTGTCTCTTTGAAGTATCTGGAACAGTGATTTATTGTGTACCATGGCACAATATGGGACAGTTGTCATGACCATTTATAATATAATATGCAGAAAACTATATAGCAGATGGGCACATTCTGAAGCCCGGACTTGGCATCCTCAGATTTTTAATTTGTTTAGAAGTTATAAAAGAATAACTTGTAGAAGAATAACTTTCACTCTTCCACCTCCAGGGGATGAGATAATAAAAAAGAAATCACCAAGATAAATGTCTTACCAGCAGGTACTTGATTCCTTGACCCACCACTTTTGTGAAGTTGACTTAAAAAATATTAGAGAGGACCTGTCAGCACCCCCGACATATCAATTTTAGTAAATTCTTTTATTTTTTACGAAATAAAATTCTAGAGCACATTTTCTTAAAATCTATGTTGCGCCGTCCCTCTCTTATTCCTTAACATATGAATAAATTAACAAGTGGGTGTTACCATTTGGGAGTGTATAAATATAATCCTATTGATAGTAAACCAAATATACCCTTTAGTGACCGTCCTGTTAGGCCTTAATAACCAAACCACTTTTTGTGTTTTTCCATTTCAATAACAGTATAGATTTTTTTTTTCATCAATGTATCTCTATGAGAGCTTGTTTTCTTTTTGTGGGACAAGTTGTAGTTTTTAATGGAACTATTTATTCGGAGATTAACTAACTTTTATTATTATTTGGGGAATATAAAATTTTTTGATAACTTTTTGTCATTTTTTTTTACAGTGGCCAATTGCAAAAAATTCTGGCATAATTTATTTTTCAATGTCACACGGGAAAGTATCATTTCAGTCGTATTGCAGTTGTCGTTACAGAGGTGGAAATGTGCAATACGTGTGTTATGTTTTTATTCTTTCTTAAACGTTTTGGAACATTAGGATTAATGTGTTATTAGGATTTTACAGGTTTCTTTTTACTTTATTTATTTTTTATATTTCTTTAACTTGTCATCTTTTAATCACTTGTATTATACATTGTTCTACCTATTATACCTCCATATTACAACAGGCATTCTATTAAGCCATGTTTTTGGCATGGACTAATAAGACTATACAGTCGTCAGTCCTGGGGAACTTCATTACCATGTAAAGCCATCGGACCCCTGCAGTATTGTTCACTGGGATGTCAATTCCTAGAAGAGGTAGCCACCTCCCTATAAAACCTTTAAAGGGTTAAACACCTGGGATCGGATGTTATGAGCAGGTACCTGGCCATTTATGCACCTGCCTTAGGCCTCGTTCACATCTGCAATGGTAATCTGTTTGGGGAGTCCGCATGGGCACTCCCCCCGCCCGAACGGACTAACGAACACATTGGCAAGCGGTGTGCAGTGAAAGCATCCGGACCCCATAGACTATAATGGGGCCCGTGTGCTCTCCGCACGGTCTCTGCAAGAGTCATGCGGACAGGAAAGTAGATAGCGAACTATTTTCTGTCCGCATGTTCCGCATGTGGAGCCTGATAACTCACTACATTGAAAAGCCAAATGTCAAGGTACTATTTGCTGCAACCAGTGGTGTAACTACCACCATAGCAGCAGAGGCAGCTGCCACAGGGCCCGGGACATTAGGGGCCCAGTGACAGCTGCTACCGCTGCTATCATTATACTCGGGGGTCTTTTCGGACCCCCAAGTATAATGATTGGCGGACTGGGAGAGGTAAGAAACATAAAAACACTGTTACTTACCTCTCCACGATCCTGCCAGGCCTCCTTCCTGATGTCCTTTCTGACGTCTCTGATGTTACATGAACCCGGCCTGCGTCCCGGGTCATGTGACGTCCAACATCATTGAAGAAGGACGGCAGCGGAGGCCGACAGCGTAGGAGCCGGGGTACAGGTAAGAAACAGTAGTTTTTTTTAATGTTTTTATTCCCCCAGGTCTCCGATTATTATACTCTGGGGTCTAAAAAGACCCCAGAGTATAATAATTGTTTATGGGTGTCCACAGTGGGACATAATACTGTGTGCAGGGGCCACTATGAGGGATAATACTGTGTGCAGGGGCCACTATGGGGGATAATACTGTGTGCAGGGGCCACTATGGGGGATAATACTGTGTGCAGAGGACCACTATGAGGGATAATACTGTGTGGAGGGGCCACTATGAGGCATAATACTGTGTGCAGGGGCCACTATGGGGGATAATACTGTGTGCAGGGGCCACTATGAGGGATAATACTGTGTGGAGGGACCACTATGGGGGATAATACTGTATGCAGGGGCCACTATGGGGGATAATACTGTGTGCAGGGGCCACTATGGGGGATAATACTGTGTGCAGAGGACCACTATGAGGGATAATACTGTGTGCAGGGGCCACTATGGGGGATACTACTGTGTGCAGGGGCCACTATGGGGAATAATACTGTGTGCAGGGGCTACTATGGGACATAATACTGTGTGCAGGGGGCACTATGGGGAATAATACTGTGTGCAGGGGCCACTATGGGGGATAATACTGTGTGCAGGGGCCACTATAGGGAATAATACTGTGTGCAGGGGCCACTATGGGGAATAATACTGTGTGCAGGGGCCACTATGGGGCATAATAGAACACGCAGGAATGCGTAGGAGGGGGTTGGTTGAGGTCTTCGGCATTGGTGTCGGTTGGGGGGGGGGCATGTCAAAAGTTTGCCACTAGGGGCCCCGCCATTCCTAGTTACGCCACTGGCTGCAACTATTTATTTAACTCTCTAAAGATACATTCACATACAGTACACATCAGAAAAATCTATTTGGAGTCTAAAATCGTAGAGAAAAAAGTTCTGCAAGCCTGGCATTTAAGTCCGGTGAAATCACAGAGAAACCAAAGATACCTGAACAACCTCATTATTGTCAGTGGGGTCCTTGGGATCCTTTGTTGTCTGTTATTAGATAAATCCATTTCAGTGGTTAGATCTACAATAGTACAGAAAAATGGAGCACAATGATGTACATGTGAACACATGCTTAGGGTCAAGGTTAACGTTGCTAGTACTACCGCACATCTGTACATCTATCGTATATCTCATCTATACTGTGAAAGGAGTTGCTGTAAGAAACTATAGTTATCACATGTCTTAAAGGCAAAGGATTTGTTATTACAGGTCAGATAACACAGGATACAAGTCTAAGGTCATTGGCAGAACAGAGCTATCTGTATACCGATCAGACAGAAAGATGAGACTGGGGGCCGCATTCAGGGCAGATTGTAGACAGGAAAGTTTGAGGGTTTGTTGACAGGAGCGACAATGAGGGTTTATGATGTTTCCAAAATGTTTTTTATGTTTTTGACGTGATGTCACAGGAAGAGGTATATAGTTGAGTGTCAGCAGTATAAAGATGGTAGTAAAATACAAATCTAAAGGATAGATCAATATTTAGGGGTCATTATATAAGAAATCCAACACACTATATATCTCTCTGATAGAGTTTTATATGTCATGTTAATGTATGGAAGTTTCATCCAAGACTTCAAAGACATATAGCTAGGGAATGCAGATAGAGAGCCCTATATGAGATAGTGAATGACAATGTCTGTGGAATATGATGGCGCCATACAAGTAATAATATATAGATAAATACTATACCAGAGCTTACCTGCTTACTTCAAGTTGACAATACCAAGAAGAGAATGGCCCATATTAGCTCAAGCTAGGCAATGTCTTACTTTTCCCATTGCGACTTGTGCTGCGCCTTCATTCACCTGGGCCTCCTCCTTCCCCTGTCCTGCCTGCTGTACCTCGGTAGGTCCAAGAAGCTCGTAATGTTCTGTTATATCATATCATATCCTGACTTAACTTAATATCCTGCTACATTATAAGCACCTTGAAAGATCCCACTCCAAAGTACAGGCCGAATGACGCTTAGTACACATTATAGCATATAGTATATACCTGTATATATATATATATTTAATTTTTTTTTTCTTAATATAAAAAAACAAAAATCTTCATAACAAAATTTTCTTTACATTGCAAAATTCTGACCTTGATACCTTTTCTCTTGTAGGTTCTACTTTAGAGGGCATATAACATTTTGGACACCTTTTATTCATTTGGGGGTGAACAAAAAAACAACAATTTGTGCAGTTTGATTTCTTTTTTCCATTACAGCAATGACAGGGATAAATACTTTGATAAATATTTTAATAGTTCTGCTATTTTTTGGCATGGCAGTACATAATATTTTTATTTATCTATTTATTTATTTATTTATTTATTTATTTTTTATTTCTTTATTTATCTATCTGTATTATTTTATTTTATTCAACTTTTTAAAATGTTATTTTATGTTTTTTTGGGTTTTTTTTTTTGGTTCCCCTTAGAGGTTTTGATCACTTGTACAATTTATTGCAGCACTTTTGTATTGCAGTATACTGCTCCTATACCGCACATACATTATGACAAGGGATAGCTGCCCCTTTTTGATTTTCTGGGGGGTGGCAATAACTCTAATATGGTAGCACCTATTCACTAGCACTGCTTATTTACTGTGTTTGCAAGTTGTCTGCAGCATCTAAATGGTTAACAGTCCTGATCGGTGCTGTCACCTGCCTGCTTTGTAATGCAGCCCACAACTACAGATTATGGAGACGGATGAGCTCTTGGGTTCTCTTCCATATCTCCTTATGGACCCCATGGTCTATGGTTATGTCATATATCTGTTAGGGTTACAGGTGGGCACATCCGCATCCGCATACTTTTAACAGACCCATTGCATAGCATTATTAACCTCTTCCACTCCCAAATTCTCTCGCTTCATCCAATAAATAAGAATTATCCCCAGAAAACAATATTGTACTCCTTACACAAAGACTAATGCCGGCACATTAATCCTCATTATATCGCTGCTTACAATGCGGACACGACAAATACAAAAACACCATTGGCCTGGATGTGTATGGCTGCTTTATGGAGCAGGTCCGTGAGCCATTCACTATTCACTGGAGACCGTCCTACTCCGATACCGAGCTGTAACACCAGGCATTGTGCAGTAAAGCAATGAGCACAGGAATCTATTGTCCTTAACATGGAGAGCCAGACATGAAGGATGTGACTTACAAGCGATAATAGGCCATATTCCTTACAAAGCACACCGGGATTATTTTAGCCATCCACTCATGGAAAATATTAACATTCAGCGGCTGATCCTCGGGTCAGAAACAATTAATCAGTGTAGTAGTATTCGCCAGCCTGTATGCTGGGAGCAGGTTGAAGTAGTAGATAAAATTGCTTTACAAAGTTTGTTTTGAGAGATTTAAAGTTAGCGGTGTTAATTGACATCATTACAGTCCAATTGTCAGATTTATTAGCTCCTGTCTGTGAAAAACAGGGAGGGAGAAAAACGAGAAGGGTGACAAGATCTACAGTAGGGACGTGATCAGCTTCTGGGATGTGCTCCTGCAGTCCACCAAGCTTCCAGTAGGGGGAGCAATAGCACAGCGAATCCACAGAAGGAAGTTTGGAACTTCTACTTTCAATAACTTTCTGTCACTTTACTGTTCTTTTGTGGCTGGGAGACAAAAAAAAAAAAAAAGCAACGTCCTTAAACCTCTAACAGGAACCTAAAGCAAATTTTGATAAACACTTTGCCGTGTTCATAAAACAGTTCTCGACGTGTCATTTGTTTGAGTTTTGCATGTATTGATTATTGTATTTCGGCAGTATCCTCCCAGGTGGAACAACATCAAAGACGAATAAAAAGGATTACACATCTCATTGCATCGGCTATTACTAGAGAGACTGTATGGGTTTGTGATGATACATTATAAGATGAAGGACATTAGGAAATACTGATACACAATGGGTAAGGTGGGTGGAAGGGGTGCAGGTAATAGGATAAAAGGCGGGATGACAATTGGTATTTACAGCTCTATAAAGTGTGCTACTGGCTGTGCAAAGTAAATACAGCACAAGGTGGGAATGTGGAGGATGCGGAGGAGTCTGTAAGACTCAGTGCTGGTCTATAGGACAGGTCATCGGGGATTACAGAGGTCTGTCCTTAGGATGGGTCATCCTGGCAAAGGTCTCCTGTATAAAGTGATTGAATTGGCAGTGACAGTCCCTGAGCGAGGCTTCTACTTTACAGACCATGTGACATCACATTCATAGGTCACATGTCCTGGTCGCAACTCAGTGCCGTTTAAGGGAATGGGTTACGTTGCAATGCCAAGCACAGCTGCTATGCAAATATACTGTATATACTCGAGTATAAGCTGACCCAAATATAAGCCGAGGCCCCTAATTTTACCACAAAAAACAGGGAAAACTTATTGGCTCGAGTATAAGCCGAGGGGGGGGGGGGGGGAGATGCAGCAGCTACTGGAAAATTTCAAAAATTAAAATGGTCGGAGTTTTTGGGTGCAGTAGATGCTGGGTGCTGGGGAAGGGGAGGGGGTGTTTTGGTTGTCTGTCTGCCCCTTCCCTGAGCTTGAGGTTTTTTTCCCCCACTTGGAATTCAGTCTGGCTGAATATAGGGGATCTGCAGTGCTCCTATTAACCCCTTCCTGACAGAACAAAAACACTGCAGATACCCTATATTCAGTAGTACTGTCAGATACAAGGAGACCTAATGTGTATTTAAAGCTTCTTTTTTTCCCCACTATTTTATGGGAGATTCTATACATTACTATTGTAGCTGGTCATAACCCGCCCCCTCCCCCCCAAAAAAAAATGGCAAGGTTTTTGGTTTTTTTTGCTTGACTCGAGTATAAGCCGAGGGGGGCTTTTTCAGCACAAAAACTGTGCTGAAAAATTCGGCTTATACTCGAGTATATATGGTAAGTGCAAAATAGGAAGCAATGCATACTCAATTCTGCAAACAGCTGACCGTCCGTAGTCCCTGATGTCCCAGAGCCCTGCAGAGCTTTAATTGGTAACCTGTGCAAGGGATAGTTCATCAATTATTTAGCCTGTAAAATCTCTTTAATAAACACTGTCCATTACACGAGATGCGAGAAACTGCTCTCCAGTTGTGACCTCCCAGGTCCCTACCGCTGAGGCCACATAACCTCTGAGGCCAATCATGAAGACACCCCAGGACATTGCAGGTAGTGATGTCTCATGCCCTTTGCTGAGGCCACTAATTGTCCTCAGTGGTCACGTGTCAGGGTTCTTTGCCAGAAGATAACAATGTACCAGCAAGACCAGACGACGTGCACTGGGTAAGGTGTGATTTGTTTTTTTAAATTTGACTCCCCCAACCTATCAAACATATAAACATGTTATCCATTTAAGGACCATCACCAATCAGCACAATGAGGAGACATAGATGTATCAGGAGTGTTGCACTCCTTTTAGGTTAGTTTGACACAAAATTGCCAGATTGCCAGAATCTGACACAAAAATTCCACCTACTAGGCAGCAAAGTGGCTCAGTGGTTAGCACTGGATCTTTGGAGTCCTGGGTTCAAATCTTGCCAAGAACAACATCTGCAAGGAGTTTGTATGTTCTCCCTGTGTCTGTGTGGTTTCCTCCCATGGGAAGAATATGCAAATCTGACTTCCATGATGTAATTAGGATGTCAGTGCCTCAAGTGTGCACACCAATAGAGGGCGCTGACTGAGAATGTGCAAGTCTTACATGATGTAATTAGGAAGACAGAGTCTCAGTCAAGCAAGCCTATAGAGGGCGCTCCCTTTAACATCATGCCGACCTTTGTTTGCAATGATATTGGGATTTAACCAGATACAGTCTTCTCAGCCAAGGACAGCCATTTCAATGTATTTGCAGTGGAGCGCTCATGGCTTAATAAGACTCCACACACCTATATGGTGGTCTCTCCCTATGGAGTGACGATATCCCCTTAACCCTGTCTAAGCCTCTCACCTCTGCCAGGTTAGTCCTCTCTATGCCAAGCTGATGAGATGCAAATACATTGAAACAGCTGTCCTTGGCTGAGAAGACTGTATCTGGTATAATCCCAACATCATTGCAAACAAAGGCCTTTTAGAAGGTCGGCATGATGTTAAAGGGAGCGCCCTCTATTGGCTTGCTTGACTGAGACTCTGTCTTCCTAATTACATCATGGAAGATAGACTTGCGCATTCTCATTCAGCGCCCTCTATTGGTGTGCATACTTGAGGCACTGGCATCCTAATTACATCATGGAAGTCAGATTTGCATATTCTTCCCATGTTCCTTTGCAGTGGAGCGCTCATGGCTTAATAAGACTCCACACACTTATATGGTGGTCTCTCCCTATGGATTGACGATATCCCCTTAACCCTGGTTTCCTCCCATGCATACAAAAAAAATAAAAATAAATAAAAAATCCACCTACCATCCATTTCAATAGGAGGCAGACACTGCATGTTCAATTAGATGCAAACAATGAAAAAGTGTTGTGTATAAACATTGGTGCAGATTCTACCCAAATCTCCCATCAAAGACAAAGGAAGCACAAAGATGTTTGCTTGCAGAATTGACTGGCAGGTCACACTGCAAAATCTGCAGTGTGAACCTAGACTTATTGGTCACACAAGCACAGTGAGTGGCTGGTACCAGCTTGTCCCATTGGAGTAAATAGGATGAACTGCAGTATCAGGTACAGCCACTTATACAGAATACCCATTGTGTCTCTGAGTATATAGTCAGCAATGATCATGAGAGCCCTCAGGGGAAGGTAGAAGAGACCAGACAAAGAATATCTTTCATCTTCTCTTGACATATCCTGGGATGACTAACACAAGATGACCAAAGCATGATATTGCGATACTCTATCATGAGATGACTATATTTGACCGGCCAGTGGTTGTGATGTCGTTTCAGCCCATTAAGGTTTTTGCTAGCATGTAACTATAATGTATAGAATTTATATAATGAGTCATTGGAATCTTAAAAAGGAATGTATCAGAATTTGTAACCTTTTTTTAAAATTAATAATAATAATAATAATAATAATAATAATAATACATTTTATTTATATAGCGCCAACATATTCCGCAGCACTGTACAATTTATAGGGTTCAGATACAGACATACATAACAAAGAACGTCATTTCACACAATGGGACTGAGGGCCCTGCTCAAAAGAGCTTGCAATCTATGAGGTAGAGGGGGTGACTTAATTAAACCCAGATAGAGAAATATCATGAATTTTTCTAATCTGTTTTATTGGTTTTTGGACTGTGCTTTTTCCACTTTATTTTCTGTACATAATTATCGAGGCTGCCATCTTGGCTGATCTTCTCCTCTTGTCTGATAACAGCATTTAGTGATACACTTTACAGCATAGTCAGGGTAGCAATAGACAGGATCGGATTCATTGAGGTCTATGGAAGTGTTTTCTGGACAAGCCCTGTGCAGGCTCAACAATAGGAAAAATGGGAAAAGGGAAAATAGAGTCCACTCACGAGACCTTCCATGGAAGTCAATATCCTGGTTCACACCATTGTCTGTGGATGACGGATGTACGGACTAATAAGCCCCATCGGCTTGGAGCGAGATCAACACTGTAGAAAGGACAATGTCCAGCAATCAGACGCATCCAATAAAATTTTAATTTTAATCAAAAAAACATATTACAATAAAAATAGGGGATGCTGTATGCAAAAAATATGACCCCTATCATGCATATAAAGTGTCTGGCTGACGCGTTTCGGAGAAACTTGTCTCCTTAATCAAGCCCTGTACAGGGAGTAGATAAGCTGTGGCATCATCTATTGTCACTAGGAGATACAATCATGGCTTATCTAATTGGGTTTTACCTTCTGTTGTAATTTTGCCTGACATGTAAATTTGCAAGTGTCCTCCCATTGTTAGGCTTAGTGACCAGAGTAAAAAATGCAGGATTTAGTATTTATTAGAGATAAGCGAGTAGTATTCGATCGATTAGGTATTCGATTGAATACTACGGTATTCGAAATGTTTGTACTTGATCGAATACTACTAGCTATTCGCAGTAAATATTCGATTCAGAGCCAGCGTTGATTGGCCGAATGCTATACAGTGTACAGCATTCGGACAATCAACGCTGGTTCTGCCAGAGGCTCATCTGTGAGGAGGCAGAGTCTAAAATCGGACCACAGCACTCTCCATTGTGGTCCAATTTTAGACTCCGCCTCCTCACAGACAAGCCTCCGGCAGAACCAACACTGGTCAATTCATTCCTATGAGAAAAAGTAAGCTCCCTCATAACAGCAAGCTGCCAGCTCTCCTGACTAGCAAGGATGAGCCTACTTCAGAACCAGCGTTGATTTGCCGCTGGTCCGTGTGCTTTAACTGCACAGCGCTCCTCCTAAACACTCTCCTCCTGCTACTTGTGGACTTGGTGACTCTCCTTTAGTCGAATAGTGGTTTCCCCTGAAACAAGCATTTTTTCCCATAGACTATAATGGGATTCGATATTCGATCGAGTAGTCAAATATTGAGGCTCTACTCGAAACGAATATCGAATCTCAAATATTTCACTGTTCGCTCATCTCTATTTATTTAAAAATATTTTAACTTAAAAACTTGATTTACAAAATTGTTGATTTTCTGGTAGCCCATTCCCAGAGGAAGAATATGGGTGGATACATGTATCCTAAGATATAGAAAGAGGAGTAAAGATAAGAAGCTAAATCTCTTCTAAATGCTGGAATATCAGAAAAGTATGAGAACATTTTTTGCACTTATTCTCCTAGTCTTATGAAAATTTACGAAAAAAAAAAAAGATTCTCAAAAACGTCCCATAGCTGGTAACCCATAGTAACCGGCGCGATGGTAGCTTAGCGGAATGATTGATTGGTTACTATCGCTTTTGCCATGCCATGTTCGCTATTAGTACCCTGTCATTAAGCAAGTCTTATGTAAACAAGTGAAGATGACATCCATGGTATAATGAGCAGACGCACAGCAGGAGAGGCACAGCTTTAAATATTGTACTTTTTCTTCTCCGAGCAGCGAGTACGGGCTGAGTATGGTACATTGTAAGAATGCGTCATCCTACCCAGATTGCTGCACTAATAACAGGAAAAAGAAAGATGTTTGAAGACCTGCTATTAAGTTGTCATTAGAGATGAGCGAACACTAAAATGTTCGAGGTTCGAAATTCGATTCGAACAGCCGCTCAATGTTCGTGTGTTCGAACGGGTTTCGAACCCCATTATAGTCTATGGGGAACAGATACTCGTTAAGGGGGAAACCCAAATCCGTGTCTGGAGGGTCACCAAGTCCACTATGACACCCCAGGAAATGATGCCAACACCTCTGGAATGACACTGGGACAGCAGGGGAAGCATGTCTGGGGGCATCTAACACACCAAAGACCCTCTATTACCCCAACATCACAGCCTAACAACTACACACTTTACACACTCAATACCACCTCTCTGACAGTAGGAAAACACCTTGAAACATGTGTATTTGGCACTTGAAGTGAGGAGAGCTTGTCACCAGCAGTGAATTTGGCCCTTGTAGTAAGTTGAGGTTGGCACCAACATTTGTTTTGAAAATCAGGGTGGATTGAGCCTCTAACCAGCAGAGTTTGGGCAAATTCATGGTGGAGGGAGCCTCTAAACACCCCAGTTTGGGCAAATTCATGGTGGAGGGAGCCTCTAAAAACCCCAGTTTGGACCAATTCATGGTGGAGGGAGCCTCTAACCAGCCCAGTTTGGGCAAATTCATGGTGGAGGGAGCCTCTAAAAAACCCAGTTTGGACCAATTCATGGTGGAGGGAGCCTCTAACCAGCCCAGTTTGGGCAAATTCATGGTGGAGGGAGCCTCTAACCAGCCCAGTTTGGACCAATTAATGGTGGAGGGAGCCTCTAACCAGCCCAGTTTGGACCAATTAATGGTGGAGGGAGCCTCTAACCAGCCCAGTTTGAACCAATTCATGGTGGAGGGAGCCTCTAAACAGCCCAGTTTGGGCAAATTCATGGTGGAGGGAGCCTCTAAAAAACCCAGTTTGGACCAATTCATGGTGGAGGGAGCCTCTAACCAGCCCAGTTTGGACCAATTAATGGTGGAGGGAGCCTCTAACCAGCCCAGTTTGGACCAATTCATGGTGGAGGGAGCCTCTAAACAGCCAAGTTTTGGGAAATTCATGGTGGAGGGAGCCTCTAACCAGCCCAGTTTGGACCAATTCATGGTGGAGGGAGCCTCTAAACAGCCAAGTTTTGGGAAATTCATGGTGGAGGGAGCCTCTAACCAGCCCAGTTTGGACCAATTCATGGTGGAGGGAGCCTCTAAAAAACCCAGTTTGGACCAATTCATGGTGGAGGGAGCCTCTAAACAGCCCAGTTTGGGCAAATTCATGGTGGAGGGAGCCTCTAACCAGCCCAGTTTGGACCAATTAATGGTGGAGGGAGCCTCTAAACAGCCCAGTTTGGGCAAATTCATGGTGGAGGGAGCCTCTAACCAGCCCAGTTTGGACCAATTCATGGTGGAGGGAGCCTCTAACCAGCCCAGTTTGGGCAAATTCATGGTGGAGGGAGCCTCTAAAAAACCCAGTTTGGACCAATTCATGGTGGAGGGAGCCTCTAACCAGCCCAGTTTGGGCAAATTCATGGTGGAGGGAGCCTCTAACCAGCCCAGTTTGGACCAATTAATGGTGGAGGGAGCCTCTAACCAGCCCAGTTTGGACCAATTCATGGTGGAGGGAGCCTCTAACCAGCCCAGTTTGGACCAATTAATGGTGGAGGGAGCCTCTAAACAGCCAAGTTTTGGGAAATTCATGGTGGAGGGAGCCTCTAACCAGCCCAGTTTGGACCAATTCATGGTGGAGGGAGCCTCTAAACAGCCCAGTTTGGGCAAATTCATGGTGGAGGGAGCCTCTAAAAAACCCAGTTTGGACCAATTCATGGTGGAGGGAGCCTCTAATTAGCCCAGTTTGGACCAATTAATTGTGGAGGGAGCCTCTAACCAGCCCAGTTTGGACCAATTAATGGTGGAGGGAGCCTCTAAACAGCCCAGTTTGGGCAAATTCATGGTGGAGGGAGCCTCTAACCAGCCCAGTTTGGACCAATTAATGGTGGAGGGAGCCTCTAACCAGCCCAGTTTGGACCAATTAATGGTGGAGGGAGCCTCTAACCACCCCAGTTTGGACCAATTCATGGTGGAGGGAGCCTCTAACCAGCCCAGTTTGGACCAATTCATGGTGGAGGGAGCCTCTAAAAAACCCAGTTTGGACCAATTCATGGTGGAGGGAGCCTCTAAACAGCCCAGTTTGGGCAAATTCATGGTGGAGGGAGCCTCTAAAAAACCCAGTTTGGACCAATTCATGGTGGAGGGAGCCTCTAACCAGCCCAGTTTGGACCAATTAATGGTGGAGGGAGCCTCTAAACAGCCAAGTTTGGACCAATTCATGGTGGAGGGAGCCTCTAAAAACCCCAGTTTGGACCAATTCATGGTGGAGGGAGCCTCTAACCAGCCCAGTTTGGACCAATTAATGGTGGAGGGAGCCTCTAACCAGCCCAGTTTGGACCAATTAATGGTGGAGGGAGCCTCTAACCACCCCAGTTTGGACCAATTCATGGTGGAGGGAGCCTCTAAACAGCCAAGTTTGGACCAATTCATGGTGAAGGGAGCCTCTAAAAACCCGTTTGGACCAATTCATGGTGGAGGGAGCCTCTAACCAGCCCAGTTTGGGCAAATTCATGGTGGAGGGAGCCTCTAAACAGCCCAGTTTGGGCAAATTCATGGTGGAGGGAGCCTCTAACCAGCCCAGTTTGGACCAATTAATGGTGGAGGGAGCCTCTAACCAGCCCAGTTTGGACCAATTAATGGTGGAGGGAGCCTCTAACCACCCCAGTTTGGACCAATTCATGGTGGAGGGAGCCTCTAAACAGCCAAGTTTGGACCAATTCATGGTGGAGGGAGCCTCTAAAAACCCCAGTTTGGACCAATTCATGGTGGAGGGAGCCTCTAACCAGCCCAGTTTGGACCAATTAATGGTGGAGGGAGCCTCTAAACAGCCAAGTTTTGGGAAATTCATGGTGGAGGGAGCCTCTAACCAGCCCAGTTTGGACCAATTCATGGTGGAGGGAGCCTCTAAAAAACCCAGTTTGGACCAATTCATGGTGGAGGGAGCCTCTAACCAGCCCAGTTTGGACCAATTCATGGTGGAGGGAGCCTCTAAACAGCCCAGTTTGGGCAAATTCATGGTGGAGGGAGCCTCTAAAAAACCCAGTTTGGACCAATTCATGGTGGAGGGAGACTCTAATTAGCCCAGTTTGGACCAATTAATTGTGGAGGGAGCCTCTAACCAGCCCAGTTTGGACCAATTAATGGTGGAGGGAGCCTCTAAACAGCCCAGTTTGGGCAAATTCATGGTGGAGGGAGCCTCTAACCAGCCCAGTTTGGACCAATTAATGGTGGAGGGAGCCTCTAACCAGCCCAGTTTGGACCAATTAATGGTGGAGGGAGCCTCTAACCACCCCAGTTTGGACCAATTCATGGTGGAGGGAGCCTCTAACCAGCCCAGTTTGGACCAATTCATGGTGGAGGGAGCCTCTAAAAAACCCAGTTTGGACCAATTCATGGTGGAGGGAGCCTCTAAACAGCCCAGTTTGGGCAAATTCATGGTGGAGGGAGCCTCTAAAAAACCCAGTTTGGACCAATTCATGGTGGAGGGAGCCTCTAACCAGCCCAGTTTGGACCAATTAATGGTGGAGGGAGCCTCTAAACAGCCAAGTTTGGACCAATTCATGGTGGAGGGAGCCTCTAAAAACCCCAGTTTGGACCAATTCATGGTGGAGGGAGCCTCTAACCAGCCCAGTTTGGACCAATTAATGGTGGAGGGAGCCTCTAACCAGCCCAGTTTGGACCAATTAATGGTGGAGGGAGCCTCTAACCACCCCAGTTTGGACCAATTCATGGTGGAGGGAGCCTCTAAACAGCCAAGTTTGGACCAATTCATGGTGAAGGGAGCCTCTAAAAACCCGTTTGGACCAATTCATGGTGGAGGGAGCCTCTAACCAGCCCAGTTTGGGCAAATTCATGGTGGAGGGAGCCTCTAAACAGCCCAGTTTGGGCAAATTCATGGTGGAGGGAGCCTCTAACCAGCCCAGTTTGGACCAATTAATGGTGGAGGGAGCCTCTAACCAGCCCAGTTTGGACCAATTAATGGTGGAGGGAGCCTCTAACCACCCCAGTTTGGACCAATTCATGGTGGAGGGAGCCTCTAAACAGCCAAGTTTGGACCAATTCATGGTGGAGGGAGCCTCTAAACAGCCAAGTTTGGACCAATTCATGGTGGAGGGAGCCTCTAAAAACCCCAGTTTGGACCAATTCATGGTGGAGGGAGCCTCTAACCAGCCCAGTTTGGACCAATTAATGGTGGAGGGAGCCTCTAACCAGCCCAGTTTGGACCAATTAATGGTGGAGGGAGCCTCTAACCACCCCAGTTTGGACCAATTCATGGTGGAGGGAGCCTCTAAACAGCCAAGTTTGGACCAATTCATGGTGAAGGGAGCCTCTAAAAACCCGTTTGGACCAATTCATGGTGGAGGGAGCCTCTAACCAGCCCAGTTTGGGCAAATTCATGGTGGAGGGAGCCTCTAAACAGCCCAGTTTGGGCAAATTCATGGTGGAGGGAGCCTCTAACCAGCCCAGTTTGGACCAATTAATGGTGGAGGGAGCCTCTAACCAGCCCAGTTTGGACCAATTAATGGTGGAGGGAGCCTCTAACCACCCCAGTTTGGACCAATTCATGGTGGAGGGAGCCTCTAAACAGCCAAGTTTGGACCAATTCATGGTGGAGGGAGCCTCTAAAAACCCCAGTTTGGACCAATTCATGGTGGAGGGAGCCTCTAACCAGCCCAGTTTGGACCAATTAATGGTGGAGGGAGCCTCTAAACAGCCAAGTTTTGGGAAATTCATGGTGGAGGGAGCCTCTAACCAGCCCAGTTTGGACCAATTCATGGTGGAGGGAGCCTCTAAAAAACCCAGTTTGGACCAATTCATGGTGGAGGGAGCCTCTAAACAGCCCAGTTTGGGCAAATTCATGGTGGAGGGAGCCTCTAACCAGCCCAGTTTGGACCAATTAATGGTGGAGGGAGCCTCTAAACAGCCCAGTTTGGGCAAATTCATGGTGGAGGGAGCCTCTAACCAGCCCAGTTTGGACCAATTCATGGTGGAGGGAGCCTCTAACCAGCCCAGTTTGGGCAAATTCATGGTGGAGGGAGCCTCTAAAAAACCCAGTTTGGACCAATTCATGGTGGAGGGAGCCTCTAACCAGCCCAGTTTGGGCAAATTCATGGTGGAGGGAGCCTCTAACCAGCCCAGTTTGGACCAATTAATGGTGGAGGGAGCCTCTAACCAGCCCAGTTTGGACCAATTCATGGTGGAGGGAGCCTCTAACCAGCCCAGTTTGGACCAATTAATGGTGGAGGGAGCCTCTAAACAGCCAAGTTTTGGGAAATTCATGGTGGAGGGAGCCTCTAACCAGCCCAGTTTGGACCAATTCATGGTGGAGGGAGCCTCTAAACAGCCCAGTTTGGGCAAATTCATGGTGGAGGGAGCCTCTAAAAAACCCAGTTTGGACCAATTCATGGTGGAGGGAGCCTCTAATTAGCCCAGTTTGGACCAATTAATTGTGGAGGGAGCCTCTAACCAGCCCAGTTTGGACCAATTAATGGTGGAGGGAGCCTCTAAACAGCCCAGTTTGGGCAAATTCATGGTGGAGGGAGCCTCTAACCAGCCCAGTTTGGACCAATTAATGGTGGAGGGAGCCTCTAACCAGCCCAGTTTGGACCAATTAATGGTGGAGGGAGCCTCTAACCACCCCAGTTTGGACCAATTCATGGTGGAGGGAGCCTCTAACCAGCCCAGTTTGGACCAATTCATGGTGGAGGGAGCCTCTAAAAAACCCAGTTTGGACCAATTCATGGTGGAGGGAGCCTCTAAACAGCCCAGTTTGGGCAAATTCATGGTGGAGGGAGCCTCTAAAAAACCCAGTTTGGACCAATTCATGGTGGAGGGAGCCTCTAACCAGCCCAGTTTGGACCAATTAATGGTGGAGGGAGCCTCTAAACAGCCAAGTTTGGACCAATTCATGGTGGAGGGAGCCTCTAAAAACCCCAGTTTGGACCAATTCATGGTGGAGGGAGCCTCTAACCAGCCCAGTTTGGACCAATTAATGGTGGAGGGAGCCTCTAACCAGCCCAGTTTGGACCAATTAATGGTGGAGGGAGCCTCTAACCACCCCAGTTTGGACCAATTCATGGTGGAGGGAGCCTCTAAACAGCCAAGTTTGGACCAATTCATGGTGAAGGGAGCCTCTAAAAACCCGTTTGGACCAATTCATGGTGGAGGGAGCCTCTAACCAGCCCAGTTTGGGCAAATTCATGGTGGAGGGAGCCTCTAAACAGCCCAGTTTGGGCAAATTCATGGTGGAGGGAGCCTCTAACCAGCCCAGTTTGGACCAATTAATGGTGGAGGGAGCCTCTAACCAGCCCAGTTTGGACCAATTAATGGTGGAGGGAGCCTCTAACCACCCCAGTTTGGACCAATTCATGGTGGAGGGAGCCTCTAAACAGCCAAGTTTGGACCAATTCATGGTGGAGGGAGCCTCTAAAAACCCCAGTTTGGACCAATTCATGGTGGAGGGAGCCTCTAACCAGCCCAGTTTGGACCAATTAATGGTGGAGGGAGCCTCTAAACAGCCAAGTTTTGGGAAATTCATGGTGGAGGGAGCCTCTAACCAGCCCAGTTTGGACCAATTCATGGTGGAGGGAGCCTCTAAACAGCCCAGTTTGGGCAAATTCATGGTGGAGGGAGCCTCTAAAAAACCCAGTTTGGACCAATTCATGGTGGAGGGAGCCTCTAATTAGCCCAGTTTGGACCAATTAATTGTGGAGGGAGCCTCTAACCAGCCCAGTTTGGACCAATTAATGGTGGAGGGAGCCTCTAAACAGCCCAGTTTGGGCAAATTCATGGTGGAGGGAGCCTCTAACCAGCCCAGTTTGGACCAATTAATGGTGGAGGGAGCCTCTAACCAGCCCAGTTTGGACCAATTAATGGTGGAGGGAGCCTCTAACCACCCCAGTTTGGACCAATTCATGGTGGAGGGAGCCTCTAACCAGCCCAGTTTGGACCAATTCATGGTGGAGGGAGCCTCTAACCAGCCCAGTTTGGACCAATTAATGGTGGAGGGAGCCTCTAACCACCCCAGTTTGGACCAATTCATGGTGGAGGGAGCCTCTAAAAAACCCAGTTTGGACCAATTCATGGTGGAGGGAGCCTCTAAACAGCCCAGTTTGGGCAAATTCATGGTGGAGGGAGCCTCTAAACAGCCCAGTTTGGGCAAATTCATGGTGGAGGGAGCCTCTAACCAGCCCAGTTTGGACCAATTAATGGTGGAGGGAGCCTCTAACCAGCCCAGTTTGGACCAATTCATGGTGGAGGGAGCCTCTAAACAGCCCAGTTTGGGCAAATTCATGGTGGAAGGAGCCTCTAACCAGCAGAGTTGTGGGAAAGCAGGGTGGAGGGAGCCTCTAACCAGCAGAGTTGGTGGAAATCAGGGTGGAGGGAGCCTCTAACCAGCAGAGTTGGGGGAAATCATGTTGGAGGGAGCCTAGTATTAGCAGAATTGTGCAACGCTTATGGTGGATGAGTATGAGGATGCGGAGGAATTGGAGAGGTTGAGTACAGACATGGAGTTTCATGTTGGGGTGCTTTACACAGGTGGGCACAAAAATGAAGGCTCTATCCAGTGGTGGTTCATTTTTATCAAAGTGAGCCGGTCGGCACTCTCAGCTGACAGACGGGTGCGCTTGTCAGTGATGATGCCACCGGCTGCACTGAACACCCTCTCAGATAGGACGCTGGCGGCAGGACAGGACAGCACCTCCAAGGCATATAGGGCAAGTTCAAGCCACAGGTCCAACTTCGACACCCAATACGTGTAGGGCGCAGAGGGGTCGGAGAGGACAGGGCTGTGGTCGGAAAGGTATTCCCGCAACATGCGCCTATACTTCTCACGCCTGGTGACACTAGGACCCTCCGTGGCGGCACTTTGGCGAGGGGGTGCCATCAAGGTGTCCCAGACCTTAGACAGTGTGCCCCTCGTTTGTGTGGACCGGTGAGAACTTGGTTGCCTACTGGAGGAACTGCCCTCCCTGCCGCCACTGTCACATGCTGGAAACATCTCCATCATATTCTGCACCAATTGCCTGTGGCAAGCATTGATGCGATTGGCCCTCCCCTCTACCGGAATAAAAGACGAGATGTTGTTTTTATACCGGGGGTCAAGGATAGCAAAGATCCAGTACTGGTTGTCCTCCATGATTTTGACAATACGCTTGTCGGTTGTAAAGCACCCCAACATGAACTCAGCCATGTCTGCCACAGTGTTAGTTGGCATGACTCCTCTGGCCCCACCGGAAAGTTCAATCTCCATTTCCTCCTCATCCTCCATGTCTACCCATCCGCGCTGCAACAATGGGACGATTCGAAGTTGCCCGGAAGCCTCCTGTATCACCATCACATCATCGGACAACTCTTCTTCCTCCTCCTCCTCCTCCTCCTCCTCCTCCATTAAACGCAGTGAAGCGGACAGATGTGTGGACCTACTCTCCAGCTGTGACGGATCGGATGCTATCCCTAACTCCTCTGTGTGATCTGAGTTATCCCTGATGTCAATCAGGGATTCTCTCAGAACACACAAGAGCGGGATTGTAAGGCTCACCATCGCATCCTCAGAGCTCACCCTCCTTGTGGACTCCTCAAAGACCCGTAGGATGTCACAAAGGTCTCTCATCCATGGCCACTCATGGATGTGAAACTGAGGCAGCTGACTTTGTGGCACCCTAGGGTTTTGTAGCTGGTATTCCATCAAAGGTCTCTGCTGCTCAACCACTCTATTCAACATCTGAAACGTTGAGTTCCAGCGTGTGGGGACGTCGCACAAAAGCCGGTGTTGTGGCACATGCAGGCGTTGCTGGAGAGATTTTAAGCTAGCAGCGGCTACTGTCGACTTGCGAAAGTGGGCGCACATGCGCCGCACTTTCACCAGTAGCTCTGGAACATTGGGGTAGCTCTTTAGGAAACGTTGCACCACTAGGTTGAAGACGTGGGCCAGGCATGGAACATGTTGGAGTCCGGCAAGCTCCAGAGCTGCTACCAGGTTCCGGCCGTTATCACAAACGACCATGCCTGGGCCCAGGTGCAGCGGCTCAAACCATATTGCCGTCTCATCGAGGAGGGCATCCCTCACCTCGGAGGCAGTGTGCTGTCTGTCCCCCAAGCTGATCAGCTTCAGCACAGCCTGCTGACGTCTACCAACGCCAGTGCTGCAACGTTTCCAACTCGTAGCTGGGGTCAATCTAACAGCGGAGGAGGAGGCGGTGGCGGAGGAGGAGGCGGAGGAGGAGGCGGTAGAGGAGGAGGAGGAGGGGGGTGTTCTTCTCGTGTCCCTGCCAGGAATGTTAGGCGGGGAGACGAGGTACACCGGGCCAGTTTGGGAAGCAGTCCCAGCCTCAACTACATTTACCCAGTGTGCCGTCAGTGAAATGTAGCGTCCCTGTCCGCATGCACTTGTCCACGCGTCGGTGGTCAAGTGGACCTTTGTGCAAAGCGCGGAACTAAGGGCCCGCCTGATGTTGAGTGACACGTGCTGGTGCAAGGCAGGGACGGCACACCGGGAGAAGTAGTGACGGCTAGGGACGGCATAGCGAGGTGCCGCAGTTGCCATCAGGTCCAGGAAGGCGGGAGTTTCAACAAGCCGGAACGCCAACATCTCCTGGGCCAGCAGTTTAGCGATGTTGGCGTTCAAGGCTTGCGCGTGTGGGTGGTTAGCAGTGTATTTCTGCCGCCGCTCCAATGTCTGAGAGATGGTGGGTTGTTGTAAAGAAACGCCTGATGGTGCCTTTGATGGTGCAGGAGAAGGAGATAAGACAGGACCAGGGGAGGATGAGGTAGAAGTCAACAAAGTGGCGGAGGCAGATGAAGTGGTGTCCTGGCTCGTCCTCTGGAGTGCATCGCCAGCACAGTCAGCAGTGGCAGTGGCAGAGGCAGAGGCAGAGGCAGTGGCAGTGGCGTGAACGGCAGGCGGCCTTTGTCCTGCCGTTGCTGCCTGCCACTGATTCCAGTGCTTGGATTCCAAATGACGGCGCATTGAAGTGGTGGACAGGTTGCTCTTCTCAGAGCCCCTAATCAATTTCGAGAGGCAAATTGTGCAGACAACACTATATCTGTCCTCGGCGCATTCCTTGAAAAAACTCCACACCTTCGAGAAACGTGCCCTCGAGGTGGGAGTTTTTCGGGGCTGGGTACGAACTGGAACATCTTGGGAGATTCCGGGTGTGGCCTGGCTTCGCCTAAGCTGCTGACCTCTGCCTCTGCCTCTAGCTACCCTTTTTGGTGCTGCACCTGCCTCAACATCCACACTACTTTCCCCGCTTGACATCCCCCCTGTCCAGGTCGGGTCAGTGTCCTCATCATCCACCACTTCCTCTTCCAACTCCTGTCTCATCTCCTCCTCCCGCACAATGCGCCAGTCAACTGGATGCCCTGACGGCAACTGCGTCACATCATCGTCGATGAGGGTGGGTTGCTGGTCATCCACCACCAAATCGAACGGAGATGGAGGAGACTCTAGTGTTTGAGCATCTGGACACAGATGCTCCTCTGTTAGGTTCGTGGAATCGTGACGTGGAGAGGCAGGTTGAGGGACAATGAAAGGAGCGGAGAACAGCTCTGGGGAGCAGGGACAGTTTGGGTTATTGTTCTGTAAAGCTTCGGAATTTTGGGAGGAAGGAAGACAAGACTGTTGGGTAATAGGAGGAGAGGAGGCAGAGTCTGACTGGCTGCTGGACAATGTGCTGTAAGCGTTCTCTGACAGCCATTGCAAGACCTGTTCCTGGTTCTCGGGCCTACTAAGGTTTGTACCCTGCAGTTTAGTTAATGTGGCAAGCAACCCTGGCACTGTGGAGTGGCGCAATGCTTGCTGCCCCACAGGAGTAGGCACGGGACGCCCTGTGGCTTCACTGCTACCTTGCTCCCCAGAACCATTCCCCCGACCTCGCCCACGGCCTCGTCCACGTCCCTTTCCGGGAGCCTTGCGCATTTTGAATTCCTAGTTAGAAATTGGCACTGTATACCAGTAGTAAAAATTGTGGGTGCACGTAACCCCAATATATTCTTTGAATTCCCAGTCAGACACTGGCACTATATGGCAGTAGCAAGAAATGAGGGTATTTGTATTCCCAATATACTCTTTGAATTCCCAGTCAGACAATGGCACTGTATACCAGTAGTAAAAATTGTGGGTGCACGTAACCCCAATATATTCTTTGAATTCCCAGTCAGACACTGGCACTATATGGCAGTAGCAAGAAATGAGGGTATTTGTATTCCCAATATACTCTTTGAATTCCCAGTCAGACAATGGCACTGTATACCAGTAGTAAAAATTGTGGGTGCACGTAACCCCAATATATTCTTTGAATTACCAGTCAGAAACTGGCACTATATGGCAGTAGCAAGAAATGAGGGTATTTATAACCCCAATATATTCTTTGAATTCCCAGTCAGACAATGGCACTGTATACCAGTAGTAAAAATTGTGGGTGCACGTAACCCCAATATATTCTTTGAATTACCAGTCAGAAACTGGCACTATATGGCAGTAGCAAGAAATGAGGGTATTTGTATTCCCAATATACTCTTTGAATTCCCAGTCAGACAATGGCACTGTATACCAGTAGTAAAAATTGTGGGTGCACGTAACCCCAATATATTCTTTGAATTACCAGTCAGAAACTGGCACTATATGGCAGTAGCAAGAAATGAGGGTATTTATAACCCCAATATATTCTTTGAATTCCCAGTCAGACAATGGCACTGTATACCAGTAGTAAAAATTGTGGGTGCACGTAACCCCAATATATTCTTTGAATTCCCAGTCAGAAACTGGCACTATATGGCAGTAGCAAGAAATGAGGGTATTTGTATTCCCAATATACTCTTTGAATTCCCAGTCAGACAATGGCACTGTATACCAGTAGTAAAAATTGTGGGTGCACGTAACCCCAATATATTCTTTGAATTACCAGTCAGAAACTGGCACTATATGGCAGTAGCAAGAAATGAGGGTATTTATAACCCCAATATATTCTTTGAATTCCCAGTCAGACAATGGCACTGTATACCAGTAGTAAAAATTGTGGGTGCACGTAACCCCAATATATTCTTTGAATTCCCAGTCAGAAACTGGCACTATATGGCAGTAGCAAGAAATGAGGGTATTTGTATTCCCAATATATTCTTTGAATTCCCAGTCAGACAATGGCACTGTATACCAGTAGTAAAAATTGTGGGTGCACGTAACCCCAATATATTCTTTGAATTACCAGTCAGAAACTGGCACTATATGGCAGTAGCAAGAAATGAGGGTATTTATAACCCCAATATATTCTTTGAATTCCCAGTCAGACAATGGCACTGTATACCAGTAGTAAAAATTGTGGGTGCACGTAACCCCAATATATTCTTTGAATTCCCAGTCAGACACTGGCACTATATGGCAGTAGCAAGAAATGAGGGTATTTGTATTCCCAATATACTCTTTGAATTCCCAGTCAGACAATGGCACTGTATACCAGTAGTAAAAATTGTGGGTGCACGTAACCCCAATATATTCTTTGAATTACCAGTCAGAAACTGGCACTATATGGCAGTAGCAAGAAATGAGGGTATTTATAACCCCAATATATTCTTTGAATTCCCAGTCAGACAATGGCACTGTATACCAGTAGTAAAAATTGTGGGTGCACGTAACCCCAATATATTCTTTGAATTCCCAGTCAGAAACTGGCACTATATGGCAGTAGCAAGAAATGAGGGTATTTGTATTCCCAATATACTCTTTGAATTCCCAGTCAGACAATGGCACTGTATACCAGTAGTAAAAATTGTGGGTGCACGTAACCCCAATATATTCTTTGAATTACCAGTCAGAAACTGGCACTATATGGCAGTAGCAAGAAATGAGGGTATTTATAACCCCAATATATTCTTTGAATTCCCAGTCAGACAATGGCACTGTATACCAGTAGTAAAAATTGTGGGTGCACGTAACCCCAATATATTCTTTGAATTCCCAGTCAGACACTGGCACTATATGGCAGTAGCAAGAAATGAGGGTATTTGTATTCCCAATATACTCTTTGAATTCCCAGTCAGACAATGGCACTGTATACCAGTAGTAAAAATTGTGGGTGCACGTAACCCCAATATATTCTTTGAATTACCAGTCAGAAACTGGCACTATATGGCAGTAGCAAGAAATGAGGGTATTTATAACCCCAATATATTCTTTGAATTCCCAGTCAGACAATGGCACTGTATACCAGTAGTAAAAATTGTGGGTGCACGTAACCCCAATATATTCTTTGAATTACCAGTCAGAAACTGGCACTATATGGCAGTAGCAAGAAATGAGGGTATTTGTATTCCCAATATACTCTTTGAATTCCCAGTCAGACAATGGCACTGTATACCAGTAGTAAAAATTGTGGGTGCACGTAACCCCAATATATTCTTTGAATTACCAGTCAGAAACTGGCACTATATGGCAGTAGCAAGAAATGAGGGTATTTATAACCCCAATATATTCTTTGAATTCCCAGTCAGACAATGGCACTGTATACCAGTAGTAAAAATTGTGGGTGCACGTAACCCCAATATATTCTTTGAATTCCCAGTCAGAAACTGGCACTATATGGCAGTAGCAAGAAATGAGGGTATTTGTATTCCCAATATACTCTTTGAATTCCCAGTCAGACAATGGCACTGTATACCAGTAGTAAAAATTGTGGGTGCACGTAACCCCAATATATTCTTTGAATTACCAGTCAGAAACTGGCACTATATGGCAGTAGCAAGAAATGAGGGTATTTATAACCCCAATATATTCTTTGAATTCCCAGTCAGACAATGGCACTGTATACCAGTAGTAAAAATTGTGGGTGCACGTAACCCCAATATATTCTTTGAATTCCCAGTCAGAAACTGGCACTATATGGCAGTAGCAAGAAATGAGGGTATTTATAACCCCAATATATTCTTTGAATTCCCAGTCAGACAATGGCACTGTATACCAGTAGTAAAAATTGTGGGTGCACGTAACCCCAATATATTCTTTGAATTCCCAGTCAGAAACTGGCACTATATGGCAGTAGCAAGAAATGAGGGTATTTGTATTCCCAATATACTCTTTGAATTCCCAGTCAGACAATGGCACTGTATACCAGTAGTAAAAATTGTGGGTGCACGTAACCCCAATATATTCTTTGAATTACCAGTCAGAAACTGGCACTATATGGCAGTAGCAAGAAATGAGGGTATTTGTATTCCCAATATATTCTTTGAATTCCCAGTCAGACAATGGCACTGTATACCAGTAGTAAAAATTGTGGGTGTATATAGCCCCAATTCTATTGCTAGGGGACTTGCAGGGTATTTCTGGGGTGAAGGTGGGGGGGCACACCGTTGGAACGGGTATCGGGGTATATATCGGGTATACGGGAATACACTGACAGTGTATTCCATTCAGGATCCTGGGAAAGCTGGGTTGCGGCGATTGAGCCCGTCAGTGCCACGTTACACTGACAAGCTTCTCCCTGGAATTTAGCTCTTACAAGAGCTGTTGGTTGTCTTCTCCTTCCTATCCTAGCCTGTCCCTGCCTACCCAGAATCTAAGCCCTAGCTAGCTGGACGGAAACCTCCGTCCTCGGTGAATTGCAAGCTCAGAATGACGCGAAGCTGGGCGGCGCTGTTCTTTTAAATTAGAGGTCACATGTTTTCGGCAGCCAATGGGTTTTGCCTACTTTTTTCAACGTCACCGGTGTCGTAGTTCCTGTCCCACCTACCCTGCGCTGTTATTGGAGCAAAAAAGGCGCCAGGGAAGGTGGGAGGGGAATCGAGTAATGGCGCACTTTACCACGCGGTGTTCGATTCGATTCGAACATGCCGAACAGCCTAATATCCGATCGAACATGAGTTCGATAGAACACTGTTCGCTCATCTCTAGTTGTCATGGTTCTGGAGATAATAACATCTCCTTACCATCCATGTGTTAATTGTGTCACATTTTAAGCTGAACAGGATCTAAGTATTCCTCTAATTTCCTTCCAATTATATCTATTTTCTGACATATTTGTATGTATAGCTCTGCATCTCTCTAAGCATCAAGGCTCAATTACCATTGACAATATGAGATACCTACATATGGATGTCCAGTAAGTCATCAAACTTCTTATACCTGGTGTTATCCTCTAAATTACATAGCCCCTCCATGCTATTATACTAAAAACAGACCTGTCGCCTCTCCTGATACGTCTGTCTTAGTAAATAATTGTATTCCCTATAAAACAACTCCATTCTAGAACTTCTTTTTTCTTAGATTATTGGGGAAATTTCTTATCGTACGCCGGTGTTAATAAATGGCCCAACTGGCTTAGTAAGTAGAGATGACTTCATAAATCTGTCTGATGTTCTGGTGCTAGGAAGAAAATCTATAGAGATGAGCGAACACTGTTCGGATCAGCCGTTCTGAACAGCACGCTCCCATAGAAATGCTTCCATTCATTTCTATGGGAGCGTGCTGTTCGGAACGGCTGATCCGAACAGTGTTCGCTCATCTCTAAAAATCTACGATAGGTAGGAACTGGCATAGATTTCCATTCTAACTCAATTGGCGTGAATTATAATAAATCAATCAAGCCAAGCGGTCCCTTGTTTCGGCCCATCCCTTTCCCTGCCCCACTACGTTCAGATTCATGAAATGGAACTGGGACTTGTGAAAGGACCTTGTGCCAAATACGTGCCTCAATATCACCCTTAGGTCGTAGAGGGATTGATGAATTCCCACCATTGTCTTGTGTCGTTCCCTTAATATTTCTATTAGAAGTTTAGGTATAAAATTATCACCTGGGTATTATCTTTTGGGGGTCCCTAAACAGTACAATGCTGTCCAATCATTGCATTGTGTAAAGACACACCCCAATTATTAATGTATTCAGACATTTCATAAGGACTCATTCATACTCCCCGGTTCATCGACTGTGTTGTATTAATGGCCAGCACACAGCACCATAGACTTTAATCGATTGATTCACAAGGTCCATGTGAACAACCCGAGAAAGTAATAGAACGTGCAGTTCAATGGGCCAATATCACGGGTCACTCAAAAGAGAAAGATACTTTTTCATTGTCAAGTTCAGCACTGTTGTAAGAATGTAGCAGAGAAACAACATAAGACATAGTCATAAGAAAAGATTATCCGGAGTTGTTATTTCTTGGTGAGTACAAATATTCCCGAACACAGGCAAGTATACGAGGGGGGACCCAAAAGTTTCAAGAAAAGTTGTTTTTTGAAGCGTGTATTTATTTTTTTGTAAAAATTCCTTCAATCTCCTTCAAAGTACTCTCTTTTAACGGCAATACACTTGTCAAATCTCGTCTGCCATTATTCGAAACATTTTTTAAACTCATCTACTTTGATGTGTGCAAGCGACTCCGTCATTTTCCTCTTCACCTCCTCCCTGTCGGCGAAACGCTTCCCCTTCAGGTTCCTCTTCATTCGTGGGAATTAAAAATAAGTCACTGGGAGCCATATCGGGTGAATACGGTGGGTGGGGCAAGGCAGCCATGCCATTGCCATGAAAGTGGTCACCGAGATGGCGGTGTGGGCTGGGGCATTGTCGTGGTTGAAAAACCAATCACCAGACTGCCAGATTTTGGGCCTTTTTCACCGCACACTGTTGCACAACCTCTTCAGAACTCCTAAGTAGAAAACCTGGTTGACGGTCTGACCTGTTGGAATGAATTCCGAGTGCACAATGCCTTTTGCATTGAAAAAACAAATGACCATTGTCTGCACATTGGACTTCACTTGACAAGCGACGGCTACACAAAACAGCTCTTGCGATAAAATTCACTGCGGGTAGACGAAACCTTCCGCATCAACGCCGCTTGAAACACTGACTGAAAAGGCGTGGTTGAACAAATATGTAGCTGCAGAATCGTGTACTACGAAAACAGCGCACGCAGCAGCCTAATTCTGGAAACTTTTGGGTTTCCCCTCGTATAGCTCCATTCTATTCCGCAGCGCTTTACAGACATTGTCAATCATTGTCCCATTTAGGGCTTACAATTTACATTCCCTATCAGTCTATCTTTGGATTGTGGGAGGAAACCAGAGTATCCAGAGGAAACCCACACAAACTCAGGTAGAACGTATAAATTCCTTACGAGAATATTGCAGGTCAACATATTTATATACAATGTAGGTAATTCATCAATCCATTTGCACTAGTTTATTGGCATAGATGGCCAACAATGTGGCCCATTCTTGGCCCTTTCTTTCACCAAAGATGCGCCATATTCCTGGTTCTCTGTCTTGTTCATCACTTTTTATGAGTATGGGTGTGTGGTGGGAGTGTGAAGAGTGGGTTGAGATGAAGTTGAGACGACTTGGCTCAACATATTTACCTTAATTTGCAACAAAAATAACAGAGACACGCTAGGTCGATGTATGAAACCATAGTCTTAATAAATTTCGGCAACTGTGAATATAATATAATACAATTATGTTTTTTGTTTTTTTTTACATCAAATGTTCTCTGATTTTAAATTGAAGTGACATAGTTCATGAAAATATATTAGCTACCTGTATACCATCAACATTTTTTTTTTTTAATAATAACAATTTTGTTGTAAGATTTCTAAAATTTAAAGAAACTTTGTAAATATTTTTAATTGACCATTTCTTATCACTGTGTGTTTACAGCTCCTATGGAAAATTATGCACGGCCATGTTATCAGACTACAAACAAACCCTGTGTAGTCTGAGCCTGCAGCCATTCTCCCTTGCTTCCGGACACTGCCTCTTGCTAAATCACAAAATTTACAACTTATTGGAAAAAAAAAGATGGAAGAGATTAACTATTAAATCAGGGATTATTACTATGGAGACATACAAGGGTCTATTTATCATGTCTTCTGGTGTGCAAAATACAACAATTTGTAGCGCTCACAATTTTTGCACAAAACATTTGATTTTTGGATATTCCATACTTGAATTTTTTGTAAAAGGTGTGAGGAACAGAAATCAACGCAGGCCAGATCTCACAGATTTACTTTATCTTGTGCCAGAAAACTGCCAAAACTTGTAGCAGAAATCTGCAGTAGTCCTTGGCTGGCATGGATTTCAATTCTGGTGCATGGGATCTCCTGGATACAACAAAAGTATTAAGAAGCTGGAACGATCTTATAGTTTTGCTTTGAAGTTTTCAAAACCTACATTTTTTTTTCTTTGTCAGGACTGTTTCTAAAATTTCATCACACAATGGTTACAATTAGAGATGAGCGAGTAGTACTCGATCGAGTAGGTGTTCGATCGAATACTACAGTATTCAAAATACTCGTACTCGTACAATCGAATACTACTAGCTATTCGAAGTTAGGATTCGATGCAGAACCAGCATTGATTGGCAGAATGCTATACATTGCCAATCAACGCTGGTTCTTCTCTTACCTTTAGAAGTCTTCTCCCTGCGCAGCGTTCCCGCGTCCTCGTCCGGCTCTGAATTCACTCTGCTTAGGCATCGGGCCTGGGCAGAGCCGACCGCGCATGTCCGCTTGTAGTGTGGGCATGCGCAGTTGGCTCTGCTTAGGCCTGATGCCTGGCAGAGTGAATGAAGACCCGGAAGAGGATGCGGGGATGCTGCGCAGGGAGAAGAATCCAGCCCGACCCTCACTCATGGACTTGGTAAGTAGAATTTGATCGAATGTTGCCTACCCCTGAAACGAGCATTTTCCCCCATAGACTATAATGGGGTTCGAAACCCGTTTGAACAGTCGAACAGTGTGTGGTTGTTCGAATCGGATTTCGAACCTCGAACATTTTAGTGTTCGCTCATCTCTAGTTACAATGGTGCAGGTGTCCTTAACCCCTTCCCGACATTCGCCGTAATAGTACGGCGCTGCAGGGAAGGGCTTCCCGCAAACCGCCGTACTATTACTGCGGATGCATGGTGCGCACACAGAAACTGTGTGCGCACCATGCACAGCGGGTGTCAGCCTTAATATACGGCTGACAATGCCCCGTAACACCCGCGGTCGGAACCGGGTCCGATCGCGGGTGTTAACCCCTGAGATGCCGGTGATCAACATGACCACCGGCACCTCCGGGGTTTCACTTTGTTATGGTGCCGATCGGCACCCCCCGTGCCGGTTTCGGGGGGTGCCGGTGTTCGTAGGGGGCAGCCCGGGGTCTGATCAGTGACCCGGGGTCTGATCAGTGACCCCGGGTCTGCCCCTTCACTTACCCCGTCCTCGCGCCTGGACGATCCTGCCGTAAATGAAGCTGTCAGCCTGTGCGTCTACACAGGCTGACAGCTTCCTATACACTGCAATACACGTGTAACACGTGTATTGCAGCGTATATGTAGTGAAGCGGTGATCAGCCGATCACTGCTTCAATTCCCCATGGGGACAGAAAAAAAAAGTGAAAAAAAAGTCAAAATAAAAAAGTTTAAATACGTTTAAAATAAATTATAAATAAATAAAGCCCCAAAAATCCCTTTTTCCCCATATAAAATGTTTTATTATGTAAAATAAAGAAAAATAGAAAAAAACATTACATATTTGGTATCGCCGCGTCCGTAATAACCTGAACAATAAAATTAAAACATTATTTAACCCGAACGGCGAATGTCGTAAAAAAAAAACCTAGAAAACCGCACAAAATAATGATTATTCACCACCTTTCCCTTACAAAATGTTCAATAAAAAGTAATCAAATGGTCAGATGAAAACCAAAATGGTACCAATAAAAAGAAGAGGTGTTCCCGCAAAAAATAAGCCCTCAACCAGCTCTGTCTAGCGAAAAATAAAAACGTTATGCCTTTCAGAAGATGGCGATGCAAAAACAATAGATTTTTTTCCCTGAATTGAATTCTATTCTGCACAAATAGCAACGCATTAAAAAATCATATAAATGAGGTATCGCCGTAACCGTACCGACCCGCAGAATAAAGGTAACATGTTACTTATGCTGTACGCTGCCCGGGAAAAAAAAAATGCTAAAAAGCAATGCTAGAATTGATGTTTCCTTTTACATCCCACCCAGAAAGAGTTAATAAAATGTAGTCAATAAGTTACAGGCCCCAAAATGGTGGCATTGAAAAGTACATCTAATACCGCAAACACTAAGCCCTCATATGGCCACATTGCCAGAAAATAAAAATAAAAATCTAGCTTGTACAATGTGAAGACAAAAACCCCAAAAGTCGCCAAATCATTAGGACATAAGTGGCTGCGACTAGAAGGAAATGTGTTCGCGGTGCGAGTGTTTTCAGGGGGCACCCCATATTTAGAGCTTATGATAGATAATACAGCAGCGCTGACCCCCCAGAATGCCCCTCTTCCCCGTCCGTGTCATAGGAGCTAGTGGGAAAATAGAATGGGATTTGGTGTACCCAATTTACTCCGCACAGCTTACACATTCACTTCGGGGTTACTAATGCTCACAACATCACTTGATAAATTCTTTGAGGGGTGCGGTTTTCACAATGGGGGGGGTCACTTTCTAGAGGTTTTCACTGTTTTGACTCCTCAAGGGCTTTGTAAATGCGACATGGTTCCTGAAACTGATCCCAGCCAGATCTGCCCTCTAAAAGCTCCTTGGCGCGCCTTCCCTCCTGCGGCTCGCTGTGCGTCCATATATTAGTTTACACCCACAAGTGGGGTACTATGGTAGTCGGGAGAACTTGCCTAACAAATTGTGGGATGCGTTTTCTCCTTTAACCCCTTGTGAATGTGCAAATTGTAGGGCTAAACGAAAATATTAGTAAAATAAATTCAAATTTGAAAATTTCACCTCCATTTTGTATTAATTCCTGTTAAGCACTTATAGGGTTAAATTACTAGGTATATGTTGTTTTGGCTTATTTAAGGGGTGCAGTTTTGAAAATGGGGTGATTTATGGGGGGATTTAATACAAGGGTCTTTCAAAACGCCTTCATAACTGGATTAGTCCCTTAAAAAATGGGTTTTGGAAATTTCTTGAAAATTTTGAATATTGTTGTTTCACTTGTAAACCTTATAATGTCCGTAAAAATTAAAAGGGTGACTAAAGTTTGATGCCGACATAAAGCAGAGATCTGGGACATGAGATTTATGATATAATTTTGGCGGTCTGACTATCTGTATGTAATGCACATCATTTCAAACTTTATAAAATGCATATTTTTCAAAATTTCCACCAAATTTCCAATTTTTTCATAATTAAACACAAAACATATCAACCAAAATTTACCACTAACATGAAGTACAATGTGTTACGAAAAAACAATCTTAAAATCACTTTGGTAAGTTAAAGCGTTCCAAAGTTATTGCCACATAAAGTGACACATGTCAGTTTTGAAAAATCGAGCTTGGTCAGGAAGTCAAAAAGTGCCATCGGCGGGAAGGGGTTAAAAAACATCTATTGTATTTCTTGTTATTTTATAAATACGCTATAAAATAGAACAATGGCCTCAAAAATAATAATGCAAATGCAAAATGGAATAATAAAATAGTGTTAAATAAATGATTGTGTTAGTATCAATTATTATAACGAAATGTAATGAATTCTTAATTTTCAATGTCAATTGTCAATGACATAACAGTATGGGAATAAAGGAGTTAGAGGAAGGTGAAAACTAATGTTGCTGAATCATAAAGTAAGGGAGGAAATAAATTAAAGACAGTCTAAATGACTAACTCAGTAAGACAATGGAGAAGCACTAAAATATATAATTACATGAAAGGCGGATAAAAACAGCAACATTGGGAACAGGAAAGCTTATTGCCAAAGAAAGTAAATGTACAAAAGTATTAAAACATAACTTTTCATCCAAATATCAAATAAAAGAATCACTCAGAGGTGCAAGGTGACCCATCGATAAAGAGAAGAGCTCATTGAAAACAACAATCCTATGCTCATATATGAGGCTAATACCCCAAACACTGAGATTAAGATCTACGGCTAGCGCTATACTATGCCAATTGATTCCAGGTCGGGTCAAGAGACTAAACGGTTAATATAAGAAAAGACTGGACGTCTATTCTTGACATACAGTGATATATATATATTGGTCTAACAACCTCAGATCTCGCAAAAAGTGATACCCATTGATTCTGTATCTTGTATTTAGGATCACCGATGGGTCTTCAAAAATTGGGCAGATAGGTTTAAAAGAACGGCCCAAATATATTGAGTAAGGGGTCCATAAGTACCCCTAATAGGGTCTATATTGCCCTAAAGCTCGTCTAGGAACTGTACGTTTACTTACTTTTCCGGGCAGGCTTCTGACCTACTGTCTATGAAGTCATAAGACCAGGGCCCACGTCATGTGAAGTCCTGTACGTCATTGAAGATGGCTGGTATCAGAAGGGAGTGCAGCAGAGCCGGGGATAGGTAAGTAACAGGTTTTTTTTATGTTTGTATCCCCCAGGTCTCCAATTATTATATTCTGGGTTCTGAACAGACCCCAGAGTATAATAATTGTTTATGGGGGTCCACTATGGGTCATAATACCGTGTGTGCAGGGGCCACTATAGGGCATAATACTGTGCGTGCAGGGGCAATTATAGGGCATAATACTGTGTGTAGGGGCCACTATATGGCATAATCAAGCGCGGGGGGGGTGTCGGGTTGATGGTGGGGTGTCGGGGTCTTTGACATGGGTCGGGTGGGCCCCATGTCAAAAGTTCATCATGTGGCCCTACCATTCTTAGTTATGCCACTGGATGGCCATATTTGATTTTAGAAAAACAGTAACGGCTCCATTACCCACATAGACTGGCTTGTCTGAACTGATTTCTGATGCTGTGAGTTCCTACCCTGGCTCTGCTGTCCTATACTACAGTAGTTCCTACCCCGACATCCCTTTCCCATCATGCTATCATGCTATGAGTTCAAGTCAGATAAGCCATGGTGGGTCTCAGTAGCGTGGCCATCATACAGACTTTCTGAGACTGAATATGCCAGTCTGTATGGTTCCTAATAAATAATGCACATTCTGATGGCAGATGATAAAAATGATATTGGATCCTTTCAGGAACTAGGGCCACGTGCATCTGCAATGTCTGAACCCCTTCTTGTAATGCATCTGGTAAATGTATTATGTATGAGATCCCAGAAGACAATTTGCACTTCTTATAACCAAGACCTTTTCTTCACTGTAATGTTGTTGGCAAACATCCAATAGTTAGACATTTGTATATAAATTATATTATATTCCAACATAAATCCCAACAGAGCCAGAGTGAATTGTAAAGTTAAAGATAAAACCACATGAAAGAAAAAGTTTTATCCCTAGCGTTTAGTCATATCTGGTTACCATCAGACTTCTACTTTTGTTTGGTAAGTACACTGCTCAAAAAAATAAAGGAGACACTTAAGCAACACAATGTAACTCCAAGCAACACTGGTTTACAATCAAATTCACCTGCTGTTGTGCAAATGGAATAGACAACAGATGGAAATTATTGGCAGTTATTGAGTACCAATGCTTTCTGGCTGATGTTTTGGTCACTTTTGAATGTTGATTGTGCTTTCACACTCATGGTAGCATGAGACGGACTCTACAACCCACACAAGTGGCTCAGGTATTGCAGCTCATCCAGGATGGCACATCAATGCGAGCTGTGGCAAGAAGGCTTGCTGTGTTTGTCAGTGTAGTGTCCAGAGGCTGGAGGCGCTACCAGGGGACAGGCCAGTACACCAGGAGACGTGGAGTGGGCCGTAGGAAAGCAATAACCCAGCAGCAGGACCGCTACCTCCGCCTTTGTGCAAGCAGGAACAGGAGGAGCACTGCCAGAGCCCTGCAAAATGACCTTCAGCAGTCCACAAATGTGCATGTGTCTACACAAACGGTTAGAAACTGACTCCATGAGAATGGTATGAGGGCCCGACGTCCACAGATGGGGGTTACCACTACTTAGAACTGATCCTGATAAGTATAAAAGGGGTTGTCCATGATTTGTAAAAAAAAAAAAAAAAAAAAAAAGCCTGAAAGCAGGGAATGTGGTAAAGTAAAAAACAACTATGACTTGATCATCCCTCTGCTGCCCCAGTGCCAATCTTCCTGTAGTCTCCTCTAGTATTTGTAGACTTGCAATGATGGGCTGTACATGTATGTGACCACAATAGCCAATCACTGAGACCACAAAGAATCACATAGAGCTAATTGGATGCTAAGACTCCCTCCACATTGTCTCTATCACCAAAAAGAAGCTTCCAGCTGAAAGGGACATTTCAGAAGGAGCTCTAGAGTTTCTCCAGTACTTAAGGGAAACCTGTACATTTGTATCCTCCAATACTTGTCTACTTGGCTGGATAAGATTTTGCATAAAGGGATTAATGGTTCGGAGAATGCATATGAATTAGCTGATCTTGGGTCTGTATAAAGAGATATTTGGTCTGGGGTTTGTAGAAGGGAATAGCTGGTCTTAAATCTAAAGGGTAATTGGTAAGGGGTCTTTATAAAGGGATAGCTATACTGAGATCTGTAGTTGGCCAGTTTTATTAGGAATCTTTGAATTAATGTTGGCGTGTAGTCAGAGGTCTACTTAATTTTAGGGATCTAGTTTGAGTTCTGAATTAATTTGGGGGTGTAAGAGTCACTTTCATGTTGCCCTTCCTCTTTGCATCTCTCCAGTTCCTCCCGCTTCTGTTTAATCTTTGCACCTCGACATAGTTCCTACCCCCAAAATCTCTGTTGACCATCTAAAAAGATCCCTTGTTTGTGTTTTATCTTTATCTCCATCTATCCCCATTCTGCAACGCTTCCCTCTCCCCGGGGAGTCCCAGGATCCTGTTTTGTACTGGACCCAGAAATGGCATCATGGCAGCTCTATACATAAGCATAGTGCAAAAAGCTGTGCAGTTGTTACGGTTCTGTGTATATAAATAAAATAATAATTTTTAAACAACAGAACCTCTGGGCTGCAAAGCACTGCAGCGAGGTCCACAGGCCCTATGATGGGCGGCCGTCTGCCTGAGCGCAACAATATGGCAGTACAGCACAGTGTGCACAAGGAGCAACACACATACACCAGTTAAGTTCACTGAGCGGATGCGACGGTGCAGCTCCCAATGTGAACAGGGTGCAACTAAAACCTGCCAGTTAAACTCACTGGCCAGGTACACCTGTACTGCAGAAGTAACAAGGCCGCCAAGGGTTAACGCCACCCCTGGTCAGCAACACAAATGTTCCTGCAACAGCTAGGAGTTTAACACTGAAGTGTGACAGTGCAGTAAGGCTATCTCCTGAGACCAACCTGCTGCAACTCTACAGGCTGGAACAGTCTCTACTGCTCCTAGCCTTGGTATAGAGCTGACAAAATTCAGGATTTACCGGTCCTAACTACCCAGCACCCAGAGAACAGCAGAGGAACCCCACACTGAGGCCTAGTCTGGAACCCTGCCTGGACACTGGAGCCTTTCCCTGCAACTACTGTCATTAGGTTTTTCAGTCTTTCTGATACAAAGTGTGAGCACCGGGCGGGCGTCGACTCACACTTTTTAAAGGGGAGTCCCCGCCCAACAGGGCGGTGGCCATGACCTCACTGCTCATGCTCAGTAGGCAAAAAGTGGCACTTAGCCTGTCAGCGACTCCAATAGGCCTGAGCATGCTCAGTGGGCCAAAATCTGGACTTACACTCCAGACACCTCACTACATGAGGCTGAGGGTTAGATTGACCCGCAGGTGGCGCTGTGCGCTGAGAGTGGACCCTGCGGGACCCAATCCTAACAGCAGTAAATACATTGCTAATTCTGTCTATCTCTCTGGCAGAATACTAATTGGCTGCCAAAGGGGAGATGTGGAAATATAATAAAAACTTATATTTTACCTTCTCTCACTTTTTCTAGGCTCCCTGGTCCTCTCCTGGCTCCCTAGTCTCCTGAGTTCACTGGTGGCGCATGACTGTCATGATACTTTAACACTAGGGTCATGATGTTGTCATGCCCCATGTGACCTCTGAGGCCCAATCTCATGCCCCAGCCATTCCCCCAGGATATGTGACATCAGTCAGTAGGCTTGATGAATTCCAACCAGTGAACCTCAGAGTCTACACTTTCGACTCGTGCCAAACAAATTTGACCATAATGGGCAGAATAACCCCCAAAGGTTTGACTAAAAAAAATCTCGTGAGGTTTGGTCATCTCTAGCGCCGTCATGTAAATTTGGCAGGTAATTGTTATAACTTTTTCTTTTCTAATTGCTGTATATGAAAATCGTGCTTATCAAACCAACCCGATATATTATTAAGCCATAGTTTTAATAGTATTAAATATCACTGCCAGTGTAAAGAAAAAAATCCGAATTAGAATCGACTTTTCCTAACAGGTTGCAGTTTCATCCTGTCATCAGAAGAGACAGCCAGTGAAACATTGACAAGGTGTTGAGCTGCTCTTTCTCATCCTACAAGGGAAAAGACAACCAGTAATATAGTAGTTTAGCTCATTTTGCAGAAGTCAGGTCTAGTTTTTCCCCACTTCCATTCTGTTTGGTAAGGGGATGATGGATTAAAAAAAAAATAAAGGTTAAAAATAAAAATTTAAGCAAAACAATCTCCCCCCAAAAATGTACGTTATTATATTCAATTGCTTTAAGTATGTTTTTGTCTCCTCTTTTCTCGTAGCATTGTTTGGTTCTGGGATCGAAAATAAAGTTTTTATTGCATTTTGGAAATATTCTCAGGTTGTCTTATGTAAAACTCCTAATCACAGACCGTATCAATAATTGCAAATCCTCGGCTCTCACCAGAGGTTTCTTTGTTGCATATTTAAAGATTCTACGGTGTGTACTTACATTCATCTCTGTCAAAAGGCTCCAATGAAAAAGGTCTCATGCATATGGCCGTGTTACATTTTAGGATGTGGGATTCATCAGACCGCAGCAAGGAAGAAAACACTGAGATCTAAGAGTAACATCAATGCTCATTTCACATTTACAAAAACACAGGATCCACAAGTGGGCCGGGATAATGTTCTATAGATGAGTAGAAGAAATGGAGAATAGACAAGGAAGTTAAAAATTCTCAGTAGTGATATTCATACCAATGATAGGAAATGAGTGGATGGAGTTGTAGTTGCTAAAAGTAAGGAAAAAAAGCTACAAATTTAAGGAAGTAGAGACATTTTTACTAGAGATAAGTGAGTAGTATTCGATCAAGTAGGTATTCGAAATACTCGTACTCGATCGAGTACCACTCGCTATTCGAATGGAAAAGTTTGATGCAGAACCAGCCTTGATTGGCCGAATGCTATACAGTCGGCCAATCAACGCTGGTTCTTCTCCTATGTTTAGAAGTCTTCTCCGTGCAGCTTCCTCGCGGCGTCTTCCGGCTCTGAATTCACTCTGCCAGGCATCTAGTGCGGACATGCGCAGTCGGCTCTGCCCAGGACCGATGCCTGGCAGAGTGAATTCAGAGCCGGAAGATGCCGCGGGGACGCTGCACGGAGAAGACTTCTCGGAGGATCCAGCCCGACCCTCACTCATGGACTTGGTAAGTATAATTTGATCGAACGTTGCCTACCCCTGAAACAAGCATTTTTCCCCCATAGACTATAATAGGGTTCGTTATTCGAATCGAGTAGACGAATATTGAGGGGCTACTCGAAACGAATCTCAAATCTCGAACATTTTACTGTTCGCTCATCTCTAATTTTTACCAAGGGTTGTGTACACCATATGTCTAATATTTGACAACAAAAAAATCAGGATAGGGTTACCTAAATTAAATGATGTTTTCCACATGTGACTTCGTAGTTGAGATATTGCCATTTTTGTAATCATGCATATGAGTTCTTTAGAACAAGGCGGGCATTGATACTTACCTCTTTGGAACAACAACAGCGCCCCCATTTTTAAAAAAAATAGAAAATTCATGTGCCTAAAACTTCAATATCTCAGAAATGGAGGCACCAATTCACAAGGGCACAACACCATTTGATTCAGGTTACCTTAACCTATCTATTGGCGGAGCTGCGTTGATAAGTTGGTTTTGGTATGTCGGTGAATAGCTGTTTAAGGCCCAGTTCACATCTGCGTTCAGGGATTCCATTCTCCTCTCCTCTTGAAAGATGAGGAGCAGCACTTTTCTCTCCACATTTTTCATGCAAAAACCGAGCGGAAACCATACAAACCCCATTATAATCTATGGGATCCATGGGTTTCCTAAGGTAACTACTTTTTTTATTTGGATTAGGTTTCCGTTTGGGGAGTCCTCATGCGCAGATGTGACCCGGGCCTAAAACTATTTTGGTAAAACTTTTTATAAAAAAACCAAACAAATAAAAAGCAAAACAATTATACAATTACTGTTTGTTCTGTAAGTTATCAGTTTCTGACTACGTACTGTCTCCTCTGTAGTCAGGTTCAGTAGAAGGTCCATTTAGACTCCTTAACATGAAGATTGTTTATCTGGGGATTTATCTTACTGCTTCCTCTTTTCTCCGATTTCTCAGAAGGCTGTAGTGTCGGAGAAAAAACATCTTACTAGCAGCAGCAGGAAGTAAGGAAAAGCTGAGGAGACGCAGGTGGTGATTTATTAAGACTGGCATTTTCGACAACAGTCTTAAGCCAAAGTGTGCGGAAATAAAATACACCAAATTTCTTGAGAGGTACAAGCCGACCTCAGTGTGGGAAAGAACCATCGCTGTACTAAATGCAGCCATAGGAAGGACTGGTTTTGTTTGGTAGATTAAAGGATTGTGCAAATGAATAGGATATATATATACATACATATATATATATATATATACAGGACTAGAAAAAATATATCAAAAGGTAAAAATAAGTAAATATTTTAAAGCAACTATTAGGCTCCATTCACACTGAGTAACGCTGGTGTTTTTTGTGCTTATTTTGGCACATAGCGCCACGTAAACGCCACATTTGCGCTGCGTTTGCACCGTACAACGCGACCGCAAAATAGCGCGATGGAAACGCGGCGCAAACCCGGCGCAAACGCGGCGTTTACGCGGCGCTATGTGCCAAAATAAGCACAAAAAACGCCAGCGTTACTCAGTGTGAATGGAGCCTTAGATTCCTATTAATTAAAGACCTAGCTGTCATTGTACTCTCTTGGTGCCAAAAAAACTCACCGTGATATGCCCGCGCCGTGAACACCACAGGATTTCCAAAATGCGATTTCCAAAATCAATGCGGGTTTGAAAATCGCAGCATGTCAATTACATTTACGGAAACGCCAGTTGGTCAGGGTCAGGCAGTGCAAAGTGACACAGCTGGGAAAGCAATACTGTGCAACTAATGACAAAAGGGGTCGTAGGCCCTGTGGCTATAACTATGCTGTAGATCTGAGATGAGGCAGACCAATGCACTTCCTAATTGAAGTGCGCCTGCCACGACTCCTACGCTACTGTCCAGGCGGCTAGGATAAGGGAAGAGGAGGCCCTGAAAGTGCTAGGGACTGGAGTCACGAGGGTCACACCTAAGCAGAAAGCACAGTGTAACTGCAATGCAAAACAAAAGACAAAAGTAGAGAAAGCGAGGTCAGACGAGCCAGAGGTCAAGCCAGGAGATAAGAGTAAAGTACTGAATCAGAAGACAAGGAATAGTCAAAATACAAGCCAAGTATACAATAACCAAAACACAGACTGAAAGAGACACAGACAGGAAAACTGACAGAGCTGGAGACCAGGAAAACACTAAGTGAATGGCTGGCAAAGATCCATGCCTGGGTGAGGTTTAAATAGCAGCAGAGAAAACCACCCACAACACCTGTGATGGCTAATGGCATGGAGAACTGAGAGCAAGGAAAAGATTAACCCTTAGTCACCTAAGCACAACCAATAGAACTCATAATACGTCTCCCGGGGAGGCGCCGTGCAGCAAGGAGACCGTGGCGACTCCGTATCCTGACAATATAATTGTAACAGTATGTCTGCAGAGGAAAACTTTGTGAACTTTCTGTTCAAAGTGTTGCGAGAAGAACCCCAATACGTTCCCACCGCACTTGTTCCCACAGCGCTTTAGTGCAGCATTTCCGGCCCGTGGGGCCTTAGCCTTAGGTGCGGAAACACAGCTTTTTTTGTTGCAGATTTTGTTGCGAGATTTTAAGCCAAAGCCAAGAATGGCTATAAGAGGAATGAGAGATATATAAAGTACTTAGACTTCTGCTTTCTGCTCAATACATTCTGAGCTTTAGCTAAAAAAACAGCAACAAAATCTGCAACAAAAATGCTGCATTTCTACAACATGGAGCCTAATGCTAAGGCCCCATGGGCTGGAAACGCAGCGCTAAAGAGCGTGAACAAATGGCGGTTCTTCCCGCAGCGCTTTGAACAAAAAGTTCACAGAGTTTTCCTCCGCGGACGTTCTGTTGCAATTATATCTATGGGGAAGTCGGCAGCATTTCCATAGATATAATTGACATGCTGTGATTTTCAAGACGGTTTTGGAAATCGCAGTGTGTCTGCACTGCAATTTTTTCTGCAAAGTGGGCATGGGATTCGCATGAATCCCATACCAAGTTGCAATTATTGTAAAACGCTGCGATTTCCGGACCAAATCATGGCATTTCCGGCCCATGGGGCTAAGGACCCACACTGCAGAAACACAGCTTTTTTCTTGCAGATTTTGTTGCAATTTTTTTGAGCCAAACCCAGGAGTGGATTGAGCAGTTGGTAGAAGTATAAGAACTTTCTATATATTTCTCATTCCTTTTGCAGCCATTTATGGTTTTGGCTCAAAAAAACTGCAACTAAATCTGCAACAAAAACGCTGCGTTTCCGCAATGTGAGGCCTTAAACTAAGGCCCCATGTGGTGTTCCGTAGCAAAAAAAGTGCTACGGAAAAAAGCACGTCAGCAACGACATAGCACTTTGCGCAGAAAGTTCACAGAGATTTCCTCTGCGGACTTTCTGCTGTAATTATATATTTAGGGAAATGCCAGGTTTTCCCGAAGATATAATTGACATATTGTGATTTCCAAAATTGCAACGTTTTTGTAAATTGCTACGTGTCCTCACCTTGTATTTTACCGAAGGGTTAATTAAAATTTTGCTCTTCTATAGGGGTCACAGGAATAACAAAGAATAGCACTGCTCGGTGTTCTCATAATTTCCAGCTGTAGGGGTTGGGATAGGGTGAAGTTGTACACTCCAACTGACACTAGCTGCACAGACAGCGCCATTCCCGAGTCATAATAATGTGGTATAGGAACTACTTGCTTCCCATGCAGCACTATTATTGTACTGTATGAGAAAGGTTAAGGGTAGGGTTGAGCCGATCTTGAGATTTTAGATGGATTTTAAAATCCTTTTTCCAATGATTTTCCAGCCGATCCCGATCGTGAAATTTTTTCAATCACCCATCGGGATCCGATCTTTCCCGATCCCGAAACCCTATTAATAATATATACATGAGTACGGTTGAGCCGATCTTCAGATAACCTCTGACCTCGATCCCGCCAGAAAAGATCAGGATCGGAATTCCAATTGCGATCGTGAAATTTACTCGATCGCCAATCGGAATCCGATCTTTTCCGATCCCAATCGCTCAACCCTAGTTAAGGGTAATTTTTGAGTGTAAAATTAGCCCTTTAATTTAGGATAACCATTTCATTTGACTTGGGTCGTATGCCGGGAACTTCCCTTGGGAACTTGCACCCCTGCTCTTGGAAGGTCTGATTTGACAAATATGTAATAATCGTGTATACAGAGCACAAGTTGATGGAAATGGGTAATTGTTAGAGATGAGCGAGTGGTACTCGATCAAGTAGGTATTCGATCGAATACTACGGTATTTGAAATACTCGTACTCGATCGAGTACCACTCGCTGTTCGAATGTAAAAGTTCGATGCAGAACCAGCATTGATTGGCCGAATGCTATACAGTCGGCCAATCAATTCTGGTTCTTCTCCTACCTTTAGAAGTCTTCTCCGTGCAGCTTCCCTGCGGCGTCTTCTGGCTCTTCATTCACTCTGCCAGGCATCGGGCCTGGGCAGAGCCGACTGCGCATACCTGCTTGTAGTGCGAGCATGCGCCGTCGGCTCTGCCCACGCTGCACGGTGAAGACTTCTCGGAGGATCCAGCCCGACCCTCACTCGTGGACTTGGTAAGTATAATTTGATCAAACGTTGCCTACCCCTGAAACGAGCATTTTCCCCCCATTGACTATAATAGGGTTCGATATTCGATTCGAGTAGTCGAATATTGAGGGGCTACTCGAAACGAATATCGAACCTCGAACATTTTACTGTTCGCTCATCTCTAGTAATTGAACTATAGGAGAATATTTCCACTTTCTCCATTTTACTAAAAATGTCCTTCCTGATTTTACTTGGCTATGGTAGTAGTGGATTAGAATACAACATGCGGCACTGACAGACACAGTAGGAATAAATAACAGATTAAAAAAAAACCCTCTTTACTGGTTTCCCAAGAAGTTGAAGAGCCTACTAGTATAATAGCAAAACTATCATGTAGGTAGTTTGTGATATATAAACCTTCAAGAATTTCAAGTGATAGTGGAAATACAAAGCCTATTACTGTATGTTTTGAGCCAGGCGAAAAAAAGAATATTTTCTGAGAATGTCTTTAGAAACTGAAGAACTCGGAGACCTAGAACATATATTCTTGTATTTATTGTATAAAATCAAGACGGCAAAGTCCAAGTGACCTTGAGGTGGAAATATGTTGCCGCATTCATTGTATCAATGAACTTTTAAACCTGGTAGACTTGCTTGCTCTTGACTTAGGTTGAGCCGGTGGCGGCTGCTATTAGTGGTGGTAATTGTGTATTCAATATGATTCATAATGTACTAATGAACTATGCAAACATTTATGATGGCGATACGTGGCCCTAAGGTATAATTAAGTAGGAACTGATTAACATTAATAAAATGGCCTCATGCATATTTAACTGCGCTTGAACCTACAATTATGATCAATTAACTGTTAAGGTATTTTTATTGGAGAGCATTAAGAAAACACAAATAGTTTATTAAGGAATTAATGTCTTTGCAATATGTCTTAATGAAGTTAAGTTTATCTGAAGAACTAAAATTTACGAGCGGCGGTCTAGCTAGGAAGTGCCCTGGTCGGTGCAGAGCCGGATATCGGTCTCATCAGCACTAAGGTCAAGGGATGACCTGGGAGCTGAATTACAGATACAGAAGCTCTAAAACATGGTGGATATTGAAATTTGATAGGAACTAGAGATGAGCAAACAGGTTTGGATCAAATCTGAATCGACATAAAATTTCAAAAATTTTTGGGCTAGACCCGAACCTGAAACTTTTGAGTTTTAAGCCTCTCCAGACCTCAGAGTATAGCAGAGGCCCAAAGAATTATGATCACATATTAAACATTTATACTCACTTTGCCTAACCTCTCTTTCGACACCTTGGGGTCTTCGGTAGTAGTTTTCCAACATCTTCTGGCCTGGATGACATCAGAGGTTGTCCATAGTGTACAATGATGTCATGACCCATCCATTAAAGCACCATGGCATCAGAGCATTCCATTTGACTCCTGAGGTCCTCGGCATCTCAATGGCCCCTGGGGTATGTGATATAAGCCAGGACACCAGACAAGGACTCTAAAGCAGTGCCAGATGCCACAAGGGACTCCAAAGAAGATGAATGTAAGTGTTTATTATGTGTCTGTACCTTTCCTGGGTCTCCACTTATTATTTATAGGGTTGCGAAGAGATCCCAGAGCATGTTAATAGCACTTTTGGTTCAGCCAAAAACAAATTAGGTGGAGGAACAAACTAAAATTCAGCTAAATTAATCTTGTGAGGTTTGCCTATCTCTAACAGAACCTTTGTTCCAAATTCTGCAGATAATACCAGCCCGCAGTGCCATAATTTGTGGTCATACAGTCCAGAGATCAAGGCAGACAATGTTCAGTCTCAAATGGACCTTACTGGGCCTAAGCCTAAGGTTGACCAAAGGACCAGATCGCATGGTGCAGACGCCACAAAGTGAGGGAAAAATGTTACAGGAACATCAATCTTAAAGGGTTGTCCAAGTGTTAGGTTTTTTATGCCCTATCCTTAGGATAGACCATAAATATCTGATTGATGTATCAAATAGCTATGACCACTTCAGCCCCTTTACTTATGCCATTGCATGCCCACTGAGCTCTTTTAAGCATACATGTGTACTCAGTAAGAAAGACTTAGCAAGTGAGACATTTCCACTCCTCTCCAGTGGCCTCTTATCTATTTAAGATGAAAGGCTCAGGAATGTTGACATTGAACATGCCATCACTGGTCAGGGAAATCTTAGGGCATCCCTATACATATCACATGGCTGGCCTGTCCTTCTAAAATCAATGGTATGGCAACCTTAAATGGGTTGTGCCATTAAGGACACTTTTCCCTTATCCAAAAGAGTGGGGATAAGTGTCAGATTATTGATGATCTGTCGAAGATTGCAGTTCCGTCATCCCCATAGTAGTGAATGGAGTGTCAGTCAAACACGTACATTAGGCTCCATTCACAAATAGGCATAGGAGACTTTCTATCCCCCATTTTACTATGGATAGGAGGTAAATGTCCTTAATCGAACAACCCCTTTAAATACATTTTGGCAAGATCTATGAATTTGCAGCTATTTATAAGCATCATAAAGCAATGAGATAAACAACACCACTATTTTTGTGTACCACATAATAGAAGGACGTCACTCATGGGAGATAAGGAGAGCTCCGTCCCTGGGTTACATGATCGCTACAATGAGACTGGATCGGACTAAAGCCTCGCACGTTTCTGTAGCTCTCCATGCGCATATTAGTTTTTAATTGATTCAACACTTACGGTATCATCAGTACACCAGACTGGATCTCATTACAGCTCAAACATGGATATCACATATTTTAGCAGCCTACTGGAAAATTCCCGAAATCATTTTCGCAAGCCTCTGTATATCTACATATGAGGAATGTTTATGTGATTTCAGTTACGGTCAGGTTTCTTTCATGGAATCCTCTTTATTATTTTCTATGGTAAATGGATTGTACGTTTTCTTTGCTGTAATCATGAAATCCCTTTCAGGATAATTGTGACTACTTGTAAGGAATTAGAAATAAAGGAACAGATTTTTGGATTGAACTAAATTTGATTATGTTACTAATAATTTACTTGCTTAAGTTTCAAGCCTACGGTATTAAAAGGTTAATTCCAGCTTGGCAAAATAACTGCTCTCAACTCTCAACCACATAGTGAGACGTACAAGAACAGTTATATATGGCTTCTCTATGCCTGTATCTGCTAAAGATGAGAATGGGAACTGCAGAAACAGTGTAGAAGTCTTTGTAACTGAGAAGCTAAAGAAACAGTGTAGTTCAGTTATGCTACACCGTTCCTGTAGCTCCTATTCTCCATAATGAGAGTTAGTGGAATAGCTAATAGAGATGAGCGAACACGGAAATGTCCGAGGTTCGAAATCCGATTCGAACAGCTGCATACTGTTCGACTGTTCGAACGGATTTCGAACCCCATTATAGTCTATGGGGGGAAATGCTCGTTTCAGGGGTACGCAAAATTTGATAAAATTATACTTACCAAGTCCACGAGTGATGGTCGGGCTGGATTCTCCTTGAAGTCTTCTCCCGAGGCAGCGCCCTTGTGGTGTCTTCCGGCTGGAATTCACTCTGCCTAGGCATCGGGGCCTAGGCAGAGCTGACTGCGCATGCGCGGTCGGCTCTGCCCAGCCCGACGCCTGAGTAGAGCCGACTGCGCATGCAAGGGCATGCCCACACATGCGCAGTCGGCTCTGCCTAGGCCGGATACCTAGGCAGAGTGAATTCCAGCCGGAAGACGCTGCAGGGACGCTGCACAGAGAAGACTTCTAAAAGTAAGAGAAGAACCAGCGTTGATTGGCAGAATGTATAGCATTCTGCCAATCAACGCGGGTTCTGCATTGAACTTTAAACTTTGAACAGCTAGTAGTGTTCGATCAAGTATGAGTATTTCGAATACTGTAGTATTCGATTGAATACCTACTCGATCGAACACTACTCGCTCATCTCTAATAGCTAACATATAGCAGCACTCCACCCTAGAGGTCTGGACAGGAGGCGGTTATCCCTATCTCAGAAGTGATCTGCCAAGAACGAAATAACCCTTTAGGCCTCGATCAGAATTGCCACATCATAATTGAACCAAAATGCGCCTGCCACTTCTGTCGCAGCTTCTGACGGTCGCGGCTTCACGCTCTGGAGTAGGCTCAAATGAATGGGCCTAGCCCGGAGGGTGCTGTTGTGAGGCAGACGCCGGGGCTGACTGAATCCGCCTGAAAAAAGGACAGCTCATGGAAAGGAAGCTAGCGGTCTACATAGACCTCTATTGTGAGAGGGCAGAGTCTGAGGTGGATTTGGCATCAGAATCCACCCCCTCTTACCCCATGTGAATGAGCCCTTAAGGCAGAGGTGTTTTGTAGCCACTGATGAGAGTCACTGTTGCAGTGAATCCCAGCCACACATTGCAGAAAAATACGTGCAGTGGAAATGCTGTGATTTCCAAAAAAGCACCCCCAAATCCTGTGTCATCAAACTTTGTTAATTGACATATCTTGACAAAGTTGGCAGCTTGGTATAGGTTAGTGAATTAGTAACATAGATGGCACAGTGGTTTGTAGTCCTCTCCATAGTGATGGCAGATGTCCAATGTCGGAGGTCTTATTGGGACCCAAATGTTATACGCTGCCATCTATGTTACTAATTCACTAACCTGTACCATGCTGCCATCATTCTCAAGATATGTCAATCAATACATTTTTTGGATTTGGGAATGCTGTGGATTTTCTCCATTATTGTTATGAGATACAATCCTGAATTACTATCATGTGTAGGTAGCAGAAGAGATGAAGAGTCTAAAACTGTAATTATAATCTCTGTACTCATGCCCATATCCCCAGAGCAAACCTGTAAATGGCCTGTGGCAAACATCTACCGTAGGAATAAACCGTAGTATTTCTCAGAGCTTGGAAGCCCCGGAGATGCTTTATACGGCTCAGCGCTACCTGTTTTGTAGGTTTACTGCGGGGGGAGTTAAAGTGAGTTCAAAGATACATGGCGGAATCTGTGACTGTTTGACTATTCCCACATTACAGTAGTTTGGGGTCATTGTATTTATGGTTGGAGATTCTCTTTAATCGCACATATTTGATGTACATGTTACTGGATTAAAAGTTGCATATCGTACACAAATATTGCTTTCTAGAGAATTTCTGAAAAAAAAAAAAAAAAAAAAATATATATATATATATATATATATATATATATATAGTTACTGGTTTCAGTGAACAGTTAGTGTTATAGACCTTTCCATGACTGGTATGGAACTGGGAGATTGCCAGTCCCATCATCCATAGCTAATACTCTAATTATTGTGTTTATGATGTACTTGCTCGTGCGCGCCATATTATTCCTGTGGACAAAATCACTTCTGTTAATTTTTTTTTTTAGTATGGTATACATAGATTTGCATGACAGAAATGGTAGATTTTTTTTTTCTGTGTTCCAAAAGGCAACACTATATACCCAATAAACTGTAGTATTCCTACAATAGTGCTGAATCTTCAATAGTATAGGCATTCTCCAGGGTGTCTATAAATATATAATTGCTCTGGGGCTGTTAGGAGACGAGTCCAGAGGATCTAGGCTTTTTCCGATCCTATGTCATGGGGGCCACTGTGAAGGACCATATCCTACATGTGGGGTCAGTGTGGGGACACTGTGGAGCACAATTATACTACATGTGGGGGCCATTATATTACATGTGGGGGTACTGTAGAGGACCATTATATTACATATGGGGGCACTGTAGAGGACCATTATATTTCATGTGGGAGCACTGTACAGGGACGTTATATTACATGTGGGGTCACTGTAGAGGACTATTATATTACATGTGGGGGCACTGTAGAGGACCATTATATTACATGTAGGGGCACTGTAGAGGGACATTATATTACATGTGGGGGCACTGTAGAGGGACATTATATTACATGTAGGGGCACTGTAGAGGGACATTATATTACATGTGGGGGCACTGTAGAGGGACATTATATTACATATGGGGGCACTGTAGAGGGACATTATATTACATGTGGGGGCACTGTAGAGGACCATTATATTACATGTGAGGGCACTGTAGAGGGACATTATATTACATGTTGGGGCACTGTAGAGGGACATTATATTACATGTGAGGGCACTGTAGAGGAACATTATATTTCATGTGGGGGCACTGTAGAGGGACATTATATTACATGTGGGGGCACTGTAGAGGGACATTATATTACATATGGGGGCACTGTAGAGGACCATTATATTTCATGTGGGAGCACTGTACAGGGACGTTATATTACATGTGGGGTCACTGTAGAGGACTATTATATTACATGTGGGGGCACTGTAGAGGACCATTATATTACATGTAGGGGCACTGTAGAGGGACATTATATTACATGTTGGGGCACTGTAGAGGGACATTATATTACATGTGGGGGTACTGTAGAGGACCATTATATTACATATGGGGGCACTGTAGAGGACCATTATATTTCATGTGGGAGCACTGTACAGGGACGTTATATTACATGTGGGGTCACTGTAGAGGACTATTATATTACATGTGGGGGCACTGTAGAGGACCATTATATTACATGTGAGGGCACTGTAGAGGGACATTATATTACATGTTGGGGCACTGTAGAGGGACATTATATTACATGTTGGGGCACTGTAGAGGGACATTATATTACATGTGAGGGCACTGTAGAGGACCATTATATTACATGTGGGGGCACTGTAGAGGGACATTATATTACATGTGGGGGCACTGTAGAGGGACATTATATTACATGTGAGGGCACTGTAGAGGGACATTATATTACATGTGGGGGCACTGTAGAGGGACATTATATTACATGTGGGGGCACTGTAGAGGGATATTATATTTCATGTGGGGGCACTGTAGAGGGACATTATATTACATGTGAGGGCACTGTAGAGGACCATTATATTACATGTGGGGGCACTGTAGAGGGACATTATATTACATGTGGGGGCACTGTAGAGGACCATTATATTACATGTGGGGGCACTGTAGAGGGACATTATATTACATGTTGGGGCACTGTAGAGGGACATTATATTACATGTGGGGCACTGTAGAGGGACATTATATTACATGTGGGGGCACTGTAGAGGGACATTATATTACATGTGGGGGCACTGTAGAGGGACATTATATTACATGTTGGGGCACTGTAGAGGGACATTATATTACATGTGGGGGCACTGTAGAGGGACATTATATTACATGTTGGGGCACTGTAGAGGGACATTATATTACATGTGAGGGCACTGTAGAGGACCATTATATTACATGTGGGGGCACTGTAGAGGGACATTATATTACATGTGAGGGCACTGTAGAGGGACATTATATTACATGTGGGGGCACTGTAGAGGGACATTATATTACATGTGGGGGCACTGTAGAGGGACATTATATTACATGTGGGGGCACTGTAGAGGGACATTATATTACATGTGGGGGTACTGTAGAGGACCATTATATTACATGTGGGGGTACTGTAGAGGACCATTATATTACATGTGGGGGCACTGTAGAGGGACATTATATTACATGTGGGGGCACTGTAGAGGGACATTATATTACATGTGGGGGCACTGTAGAGGGACATTATATTACATGTAGGGGCACTGTAGAGGGACATTATATTACATGTGGGGGCACTGTAGAGGGACATTATATTACATGTGGGGGCACTGTAGAGGGACATTATATTACATGTAGGAGCACTGTAGAGGGACATTATATTACATGTGGGGGCACTGTAGAGGGGCATTATATTACATGTAGGGGCACTGTAGAGGGACATTATATTACATGTGCGGGCACTGTACAGGGACATTATATTACATGTGGGGGCACTGTACAGGGACATTATATTTCATGTGGGGGCACTGTAGAGGGACATTATATTACATGTGGGGGCACTGTAGAAGACTATTATATTTCATGTGGGGGCACTGTAGAGGGACATTATATTACATGTGGGGGCACTGTAGAAGACTATTATATTACATGTGGGGGCACTGTAGAGGGACATTATATTACATGTGGGGGCACTGTAGAGGGACATTATATTTCATGTGGGGGTACTGTACAGGGACATTATGTTACATGTGGGGCACTGTATATGGACATTATATTATATGTGGGGGCACTGTAGAGGACCATTATATTACATGTTAGGGCACTGTGGGGCTCCATTATGTTACGTGCAGGCATTGTGGGCAATACTTAAACAGGTTGAGAAAGACTGTGTTAGACAATATCAGTACAGTCCTATTAATATTATAAATGTGAAAGTTTGTGGGTTTGTGAGTTTGGATGTTCGGATGTTTGTTCCTCAATCACACAAAACCCGCTAGACCGATTTGGCTGAAATTTTCCACAAACATAGTTAACCCCTTCCCGCCGATGGCATTTTTTGATTTTTGTTTTTCGTTTTTGACTCCCCTCCTTCTAAACCCCATAACTTTTTTATTTCTCCGCTGCCAGAGTCATATGAGGTCTTAATTTTTGCGGGACAATTTTTTCTTCATGATGCCACCATTATTTATTCTATGTAATGTACTGGGAAGCAGGGAAAAAATTCAGAATGGGGTGTATTTGAAGAAAAAATGCATTTCTGCGACTTTCTTACGGGCTTTGGTTTTACGGCGTTCACTGTGCAGCCAAAATGACATGTCCCCTATATTCTGTGTTTCGGTACGGTTCCAGGGATACCAAATTTATATGGTTTTATTTACATTTTGACCCCTAAAAAAAATTCCAAAACGGTGTTAAAATTTTTTTTTTCTAAAAGTCGCCATATTCCGACGGCCGTAACTTTTTTATACATAGGTGTACGGGGATATATAGGGCGTCTTTTTTGCGGGGCCGGGTGTACTTTTTAGTTCTACCATTTTCGGGAAATGTTATTGCTTTGATCACTTTTTATTCAAATTTTTATCAGAATTAAAACAGTGAAAAAACGGCGGTTTGGCACTTTTGACTATTTTTCCTGCTACGGCGTTTACCGAACAGGAAAAATATTTGTATAGATTTGTAGAGCGGGCGATTTCGGACGCGGGGATACCTAACATGTAGGTGTTTCACAGTATTTAACTACTTTTATATCTGTTCTAGGGAAAGGGGGGTGATTTGAACTTTTAATACTTTTTATATTTTTTTATATTTTTTTTTACTTTTTTTTAATTTTTTTTTTGCATTTATTAGAGCCCCTAGGGGTGTTGAACCCCAGGGGGTCTGATCACTAATGCAATGCATTACAATGCTAATGCATTGCAATGTATTGCAAAAAAGCATCATCTCTTTTGCAGGCTGTATACACCAGCCTGCAAAAGAGAGAATTTGCAGACCGGCTGGGAGCCTTTAACAAGGCTCCCGGCTGTCATGGCAACGGGGGGTCGGCCCTGGAGCATGCTCCAGGAGCCGGCGATCCCGGCCAAAATGGCGGCGGCCATGCGCCGCCGGGAAAATGGCGCCTCCGGCGCCTTTGACAGCAGCGCCGGAGGGGTTAATGCCTCCGATCGGTCCGGGGACCGATCGGAGGTATTAGAGCCGGTTGTCTACTGCTTAAAGCAGTAGACACCCGGCGGCTATGACGGCCGCCCGGCTCCCGGGCGGTCGCCATAGTTACAGACCCGACACGCGCCGTACTATTACGGCGCATGTCGGGAAGGGGTTAATATACCCGATTGCGCAATAGGCTACTTTTCGTCACAATAGCACACATACGTTTGTGCCAGGACCCCACAAAACCCAAACTCACACCACCATCTCTGCAATCTCACACACTTTGGACCATAGCAGGCCACAAAATTCATATTGCCCTCTACAGCCTCGCCCCTAACCCCACACAATCTCATATACATATACTTTACCACTTTGCCCCTCACCTTACCGATACTCCAGGAGGCTCTCTATAACGCTCCGGAGCAGCCATGTTTGCCGACCCCCACCGCTCTGATAATCCGCGACACCGCCCACCCATGTCAATACCCCTAGGGGGTCTAATAAATGCAAAAAAAAAAGTTTAAAAAAAAGTAAAAAAAATATAAAAACAAATAAAAAGGATTAAAAATTCAAATCACCCCCCTTTCCCTAGAACACATATAAAAGTAGTTAAAAACTGTGAAACACATACATGTTAGGTATCCCCGCATCCGAAATCGCCCGCTCTGCAAAGCTATACAAATATTTTTTCCTGTTCGGTAAACGCCGTAGCGGGAAAAATGGTCAAAAGTGCCAAACCGCCGTTTTTTCACTGTTTTGAGTCTCATAAAAATTTGAACAAAAAGTGATCAAAGCAATAACATTTCCCGAAAATGGTAGAACTAGAAAGTACACCCGACCCTGCAAAAAATACGCCCTATACATCCCCGTACACGCACGTATAAAAAAGTTACGGCTGTCGGAATATGGCGACTTTTCAAAAAAAAATTTTTTAACACAGTTTTGGATTTTTTTTTAAGGGGTCAAAATTTAAATAAAACCATATAAATTTGGTATCCCCGGAATCGTACCGAAACACAGAATACAGGGGACAGGTCATTTTGGTTGCACAGTGAACGCCGTAAAACCAAAGCCCGTAAGAAAGTCGCAGAAATGCATTTTTTCTTCAAATCCACCCCATTCAGAATTTTTTCCCTGCTTCCCAGTACATTATATAGAATAAATAATGGCGGCATCATGAAGAAAAATTTGTCCCAGAAAAATTACGACCTCATATGGCTCTGGGAGCGGAGAAATAAAAAAAGTTATGGTGTTTAGAAGGAGGGGAGTCAAAAATGAAAAACGAAAATCAAAAAATGCCATCGGCGGTAAAGGGTTAACTTCAAATACTTCTGTCCCAAAGACACTATGTAAAGTTTCTCACAACACCGTATATATAGCAGCTCTAATACAAGTTACATCCAACACAAAAGTCTCACGGATTCTCTGAATCACAGCAACAACAAGATACAAAGTTACATCTCATATCCCATCCCTTATACACACTACGAAAACCTTACCCACGCCTGTATATACCCACTGCTACAATCACCGCAGACGAAGTCGCGGGTACCAGCTAGTATACAATAATCCACAATATATAAGTAGAAGGAAACGTAAGAACACAATACGTATGTTCCATACCTAGACTTACTGTACAGTAATAGCAGTAATAGGCCTGTACACTAATGGCACTTTATTATAGTTGGTCTAAATCATATAAAACTCAGATCATCTGGTTTCTCTGGGAAAAAAAACTGTTGCTCCAGGCAGCCTGCGGAAATCTCTAGTGCTATAAGATAGATCAGCTGCATTTCTTTGTGTGTGAGCTCGGTTCCTCCTGACTTACCAAGGTTGTTAATCATGGTTACCGATCGTGATTAACAACATGGCCGGAAAGAGCTGCAGGGTTACGGTAAACATAAAATTTACATTTCCTGCCTTCTGAAAGGGATAGGAGGCCAACATAAATTTTACATCTGTGGCATTTAGATTGATAGTGCTTATTCCAAAGTATTGCTTCAGCTTGTAATGCTTTTTACTTATATCCTTCTACATTATAGAAAATCCCCCCTGAGAGATCTTGAAAGTTGAGTCTGCGAGTCTAAACAAATGTGATTGGATCCAATGTATTCCCATCTGGAGGCTCGGTGACATTCAAGAATTCAAGGAAGTATATTACATTCTCTTTGATGAAACTGATTGTCATGTCCAAGACAGCAAATACCGCGGATATAGGATACGGCGATAGTGGGATAACAGAGCAGAGTGGAGGGGATTCAGTGTTAATGTAAAAATACCCCAAACTTGCTGAACAATTTCCCTTTACTTCTCTAAGTCTTGGTTCATACCTGCGCCTGGTTTCCATTCAGGGTTCCCGTTCCAGAATCTGTTTAATAAGTGCAGAAGTTTTTTTTTTAAATCTTTAATGCAAAAATATACAATTTAAGCCTCCATTCCTATCTAAATTGTTATGAAAGCAAATACTGACATAATGTCAGTTTCATCTCATTTCAGATACTACCTTTATCCTATTACCTTATAATGAGGACTGTTGAGTTTTAACATTTCATGCTTTTATACTGGACATACAGATATTCACAAAAACAATGTTACTTATCTCTCCGGGCTCCAGGCAGGCTTCGGGCCTACTTGTGTGATGTCCCTGACATCACATAACCGGGCCTACATCCCTGGTCATGTGACATCCGGGACATCATTGAAGGCTGACACAACTGAGGAGTGCACTGGAGCCAAGGAGAGGTAAGTAACAGTGTTTTTTATGTTGGTATCCCCCCTCGGTCTCCGATTATTATATTCTGTGGTCTGAAAAGACCCCCAAGTATAATAATTGTTCATGGGTGTCCATAGTGGAGCACAATACTGTGTGCAGGGGCCACTATGGGACATAATACTGTGTGCAGGGTCCACTATGGGGCATAATACTGTGTGCGAGGGCCACTATGGGGCATAATACTGTGTGCAGGGGCCACTATGGGGTATAATACTGTGTGCAAGGGCTACTATGGGGTATAATACTGTGTGCAGGGGCCACTATGGGGCATAATACTGTGTGCAGGGGACACTATGGGCTATAATACTGTGTGCAGGGGCCACTATGGGGCATAATACTGTGTGCAGGGGCCTCTATGGGGGATAATACTGTGTGCAGGGGCCACTATGGGGCATAATACTGTGTGCAGGGTCCACTATGGGGAATAATACTGTGTGTAGGGGCCACTATGGGGCATAATACTGTGTGCAGGGTCCACTATGGGGGATAATACTGTGTGCAGGGGCCACTATGTGGCATAATACTGTGTGCAGGGTCCACTATGGGGAATAATACTGTGTGCAGGGGCCACTATGGGGCATAATACTGTGTGCAGGGTCCACTATGGGGAATAATACTGTGTGCAGGGGCCACTATGGGGCATAATACTGTGTGCAGGGGCCACTATGGGGGATAATACTGTGTGCAGGGGCCACTATGTGGCATAATGCCTGTGTGCGAGGGCCACTATGGGGCCTCCATTCCTAGTTACACCACAGGTACCTTGTACTACTAAATGACATATTTGGATCTGCTGCACCTCTCTATTTTCCAGTCTATTTCTTTAACTCTGCATTGAACACCTGACAGTGGTTGGTCTCCCTGCACTCTACACGAGGTGTCATACATGTCCTTATTTCTTTCTACCACATATACACCAAGTCATTCCATTACCCAGTCATTTGCATCTGTACAAATGGTTTCTGCTACTGAATACAGTAACCAGATAATGGCGAGATTGATAAGTGGCTTGGGCACATCCATTACCAGCAGCAGTGCATTAGTTGATCCTGTAGCTCTGTCTTCTTCTAGCTCTGAAACAGCTGCAAATTGATATCTTCCTCCGTCCCATTCATCGCTCCTGACACTGTAAATATATTTGCTGGTTTATGGTGCACAAGAAATCTGAATGAAATATAAAGTTCCTTAATAACTCGGAGGTGTGCGGAAATGATGATTGTTTTCTTCCCTTTTTCAATAAGCGGTAAGTTTGTGTTACAATATGTCTCAGCTGTGAATTGTTTCAGAAATCCCGGTTTTACGCTCTGTTCACACTGTATTACTGGATAGACATACTAGATGGAACATAGAGGTCCGCCGTGCTATTCTTTTCATAGCCTGGTCTATGGAATCTATCAAGCTTTATGATGATCCGTTACAAAAGAAGCCAATATTGTATCACTGTTATGGGTCCAGTAATAATGGAAGCCACCATGGTAGTGTGAATAGACCCCTAGGGATTAGAGAGGAATAAAACATGACCTGATGTCAATTAAAGGGATCCTATCATTGGATACCATTTTTTTTCTGACTAACACATAGGAATAGCCTTAAGAAAGTCTATTCTTCTCCTACCTTTAGATGCCTTCTCCGCACCACCGTTCGGTATAAATCTGTGTTTTCTTCAGTATGCAAATGAATTCTCTCGCAGCACTGGGGGCGTCCCCAATGCTGCAAGAGAAATCTCCAGTGACGCCTCTATCTTCTTCTGGAATGGCCTGGGTTTCAATCTTCTAGGCATGCACAGTCGGCTCTGCCATCAGGTCTCAGGCAGAGCCGACTGCACATGCTCCATGGCCACAAGAAAATGGCTGCTTACACCAGGTTACTGGGTAAGAGGCCACAAGAAGGCCTTATGGAAGAGCCAACTGTGCATGCCTAGAAGATTGAAAATTGGAGATTTCTCTTGCAGCATTGGGGACACCCCCAGAGCTGTCTGAGCACTGGGGACCGCCCCCAGTGCTGCGAGAGAACTCATTTGCATACCAAAGAAAACCCAGATTTCTACCAAACGACGCCGCGGAGAAGACATCTGAAGGTAGGAGAAGAATAACCTTTCTTAAAGCTATTCCTACGTGTTAGTCAGAAAAAAAGGGTATCCAATGATAGGATCCCTTTAAGGTGGAACCCCAGAAATCAAAGGGTCATTCGAACTCTTTGAACTGCCTTGTGCAATTTTATAGACACAATACAGCAGTACTTTGTAATTAACTCCCCACCTTAAAGGGGCCTTTGGATGTACTTACTTCTTGGATGAGTTCTTTTTAGCTCTAACCTCTGGTTTCTGGGCTAATAGTACAATTAATACATACAGAACAGATGAAGGTGGATGGGGGCAAAGCAATGCAGGGGAGGTGGAGCTACTCACTGGAGGTGGAAACAGAACAGTAAGTAAATGCATACAGTGACCTACAGTCACCTACTCCATCGATCTCACAAACAGCTTTCATCTAATTCCATCGTCACCATATTTGATGTGCACCTAATGGAATGTCACATAACAATGGTATCATGCAACATCATTGTGTAGTTCCACAGTATTTGGGGGAAGCTTTAAAGAGTACATTGTACCACCTCCAACAACTCAACCTCTTTATATTCTTTCTTATCTACATTGTTTCTTATTTCTTTATCTTCTTTCTTCTCAGATTACGTTGCAGGATTTTTCTCTACCACCCACCATTCCTGAGCAATCAGCATAGTTAATTTTGGTGCCTAACATGTTAGTTAGACTTTCTATAGTCTGGTGGGCAGTTCTAGGCTGAAGCCACCCACTTGACCTTGACAGCACTGGGCAGTACTGTCAGCGACCAACTGCTTCACCCCAAGTGTAAGAAGGAGATCCTTCCTCCCAATTGTGGTCAGGCTGTACAATGAACACTTGGCTAAGCGGACATCACTCCGCACAGAGGAATAAATGTTCGTGAAGTTTTTTTGACTCCTACTATATTTTTTATCTTTCTATTCTAAGCTTTTGTATGTGTTTTTTTAATTGTATTACTATTGTATTATCCACACTGCTGTAACACAATGAATTTCCCCATGGTGGGACTATTAAAGGATTATTTTATTTTATCTTATCTTATCTTGACAGTAGAGAGCCAAATTAGCCTATTATGAGGGCTAAAGAATAAGTGCCAACCGTGTCATAGACTGCAAAGAGTTGCAAGGATGCAAAGAGTTGGAGTTGGTGGAGGAGGTAAAGGGTCCTTGGTAACAAAGATATCCTATACAAACCTCCACTCTTGAATGACTTTCAAATTTCCACTCTGCAAATCCCATCTCTTCGGCTCATACTGTCTTCTACAGACTTGTCAGCTTTGCAGAACGCATTATCACATTGACTCTACGAGTACGCATACACTCAACCATAATGTACAGCTGTAACAGAATAAAGATATATAAAATCAAGGACACTCAAGATGCAATAATAACCATGCACGTAATGGAAGTTGAATATCTAATGCACTTTAGCCCTTTGACAATGATAAGTCTTAAGGTTTATTAATATTGTTCTTGTGCCATCAGTCTCTTCCATCTTGCACTTGGGGAATCGCTGCCTTTTATACACAAGGTTCAGACTCTTCTCTTTGCTCTGACTTGTCCTTTCATCTCTTCTGACTCTATTAGTCGCCAATCTCTTTAGCTTTGTGCTGAATAAGTTATGGACCATTTTAACGATATGTGATTTTCAAAAGAAACACTTAGATATATACATAAATCCCGTCTTTTATGCTGCTCCTTTCTCTTTCTCTGGCATTAAAGGGCCATCTTTGATAAGCTGATATTAGAATTGGCACCGGGCCCTTTTATACAACGTGTTATACACTCTCATTGATTGTCTCTTCCTTCCGCTTGTAAATCAAGTGACATGGTTCGGATGTTCGTCTGGTTCTTGGCCCTGATAATTGCTTGGCAATGGTTGTACGGTTGTAGTGATATATTGATGGGAAGTGTCGTGACGTTGACGCTTTAATGGCTAAGAGTAAAAATGATTCATTGATTAAGGAATTCATTAAAATCTTAAATTGATTTGGACTAATCTATAAAAGATATTATTTGACATATGTTATGGTTTTATAGTCGGCAGATTTTTTTTCTTTTAATGATGAATTGGACGTGGGGGCAAAAACACTTAAAGCGTTTCCCATTATATTAAAGATTAGAGATGAATGAACGGTAAAATGTCCGAGGTTCGATATTCATTTTGAGTAGCCCCTCACTATTCGACTACACGAATCGAATATCGAACCCTATTATAGTCTATGGGGGGAAAATGCTCGTTTCAGGGGTAGGCAACGTTCGATCAAATTATACTTACCGAGTCCACGAGTGAGGGTCGGGCTGGATCCTCCGTGCAGTCTTCTCCTTGCAGTGTCCCCGCGGCATCTTTCGGCTCTTCTGGCTCTTCATTCACTCTGCCAGGCATTGGGCCTGGGCAGAGCCGACTGCACATGCCCGCACTACAAGTGGACATGCGCAGTCGGCTCTGCCCAGGCCCGATGCCTGGCAGAGTAAATGAAGAGCCGGAAGACACCACAGGGAAGCTGCACGGAGAAGACTTCTAAAGGTAGGAGAAGAACCAGCATTGATTGGCCGACTGTACAGCATTCGGCCAATCAATGGTGGTTCTGCATCAAACTTTTACATTCGAACAACAAGTGTTACTCAATCGAGTACGAGTATTTCGAATACCGTAGTATTCGATCGAATACCTACACGATCGAGTACTACTCGCTCATCTCTATTAAAGATGTTTCTTTTTAACAAATAATTCTACGGATATTTCCCATGAAATGACAATTCTGAGATTTTTACATTGGTACTTGAACATTTCTGTGCCATTGCAAATTTTCTACATTTCTACGTAAAATTGACCTAAAACTACATCAGAGTCCTAAAAAGAACCAAATCAAGTCCAAAATATTAGGCTTTGGTATTCATTGATAGAAAAGAAAATCCACCAATGTAACAGAGCTGAGGTTGTTTTGTAAGAAGCAATGGACCAAAAATTTTCAAGGTGCGAGACTAGTCAACAAATACCCAAAATGTTTAAGGGGTCGCACTCACAGATCTTTTTCTTGGTCAATAAATGACCAAATCTAAAGTTTTGACTCATTTGTTTGATTTTGTTCTCTGTCTTTATCCACTTTTAGGACTTTTGTGGAAACTTGTTGTGGTTTTAGGTTAAATTTATACAAAAATATTAAAATTTCAAAAGGTTTGACAAACTTTCAAGCACTACTCTATACTGCGATGCTCCTCTGTTATTTCCCCTTGAACATTGTTGGCAATTTTACAATTGGGTTTTACTAGTTTGGGTGTGTCCCTTTACAGTCTAGACTATTCAGGAACTTACCCCTTTGACAAGTGAATTACCATTACCCATCCTCTGGACTGGACATGTCCGAATACAGATCCCGTTATGTATCTCATTTTTGTCAATGTGTAGCCACTATATAGTGGTGGTGGGGGGGTGCGACTTGCAGTTTCTCAAGGCTTTTATTAACGAGGACCTTTCATGCCCTCTAAGATAGGGCATGTTATATACCAATGTAAAATTGTTGGTGCACTGATTTCAGTGCACTTTCTGCTTTGTTGGCATCTTCCCTTGTTCCAGAAATATTGGTACCATTAGTTTTTCCAACTAATATCATTATACAGACAAGAATTACAGTTTAGACCTCATGCATATGACTGTAGTTTTTATCCACAATTGGAGACCCATTCATTTCTATGGGCCCATACAGTTGTCCATTGTTTTTGTAGCTTTGAGTTTATGTAGTATACAAGGATTGAAAACCATCAACCATGTCCCATATTTGCCTGTATTTGCAGCACAGACCAATGTAGGGGATCATACAAGTCTTTTTGCGGAGCCATGATTCAGGAGGCATCTCTGAGACAGGGGAAGATACCAGAAAAAAATGAAAGTGTTCTGAATTTACTATTTTGCCAGCTTTGTGATGCTATATGATATGCCAGTATGGTCAGTCACTAAAGTAGCGGGGCCAACCATCATGGTCCCGCGAACTGTGGTTTTTACCGCATTTAGGGTCTAAAGAGATATCGGCAGTAATTTCCCCCTGATGAACTGGTATTACAGGGAAACGCGTAGGGGCATTGTTATGGCAACATATATTAGTGGAAGTAATTGACTATTTTAACAAGTCAGTGGAGGAGAGGGATAGGTAGTAGTGAGCTGGGGAACGGGCAGACTGACGTGTAACCGTTCTATACATTGTACCAGGCACTAGTACTACTGCAGATCCACTTAAACTCTATTTAAATATTCCATAGCTGATATACCAATTGTTTTTTCTTTACCAGACCAACAATAGTGTTATTAGTGTGGGTATGGAGGGAGAACCAGAGGATCTGGGGAGGAGAGGCAGGTGTTGAACAAGAAGGCTGCTAAATGACTCACCCAGTATTATTTCTCTAAACCTTACACTATTGATATAGTGCTCTATATAACCACTTTTTTTGCTTACTTCAACAAGTGGTGAATTATGAGTATTTCAAACATTTTTGAGTGACTGAAGTGATCAAAATTTTAATTAGTAAAAGAGTAAAAGTTACGTTTTAGTATTTATATAGGGACTATTGGTGTGTGCCCTATGAATTGGGTGTCATGAGACATTTGCATTGCTTAAAATTGGTTATCTCCAAAGTGCAGATGTATTAAATCTGAATATATCTGTATAAGAAAATATGTTATTTCTTATGGAATGTAAGTAATTAGTAAAACATGTCAGGAGAGGTGAAACCCATGTGGGAAAAAACCATATGGAAAAAATGCTCATTGACTTTAAAAGATTTCTCCATATGGAACTCTTGGTTAACATATTGTCTGCCCCGAAGATTTCATTTCCAGAATGTTAAATATGACATAAACTTGTTGGCAAGGTCAGTGCTGCTTTTTGAAAAAAACTTTCTATGTTTTTCTAATCATGTATAGCCAAAGGCTTCTGGATAGCAACCTGGCTTAAAGAGATCCTATCATTAATATTCAATTTTTTGTGACTAACACATAGGAATAGCCTTAAGAAAGGCTATTCTTCTCCTACATTTAGATGTCTTCTAAAAGCCGTTCAGTAGAAATCCTGGTTCTTTGGTATGCAAATGAGTTCTTTTGCAGCACTGGGGGTGGTCCCCAGCGCTCAAACAGCACTGGGGGAGTCCTCAATGCTGCAAGAGAACTCTCCAATGATATCTCTATCTTCTTCTGGAACGGCCTCTTCACGTGTCTTATTGTTTAAGCGGCTCTGCCTGAGTTTCACCCCAGCGCCGGAAGAAGACGCGTGAAGAGGCCATTCCAGAAGAAGATAGAGGTGTCGCTGGAGAGTTCTCTCGCAGCATTGGGCTATTCCTACGTGTTAGTCACAAAGAAATTACATTTTAATGATACTATCCCTTTAAGCAATGACAATCAATGCTGATATTACAGGAACTGTATATGGCTAGTTTTTGCATCTTTCCACTGTTCTCAGTGGCCTTCAATGC